>NC_083097.1:37479728-37779728 GCF_949774975.1 Lagenorhynchus albirostris | reverse complement strand
TTTTTTCACTCTAAATCACTGTTCAGTAGTAGTAGAATTCCTTAGAGCGTTGTAAAGGTAGAACATCAGGTAAACAATATTTCTTCCCCACCCTTTTTTCATTTTATGCAATCTCTCTTTACCACCTTTGACTTGTAGAACACAACAGTGTTTGGTACATGGAAGATATTTACTAAATATTCATTGAGTGAATTAATCAATAAATGGATCCTAACAGAGAACAACAACTTGCCCATAGGTTTTTCTTTTGAAGATGAAATGTACTCGTATTTAAGTTGGTAATTTGCTGTCACTCTGTCCTTTATTTTCAAGGGCATTTTATTCTGTCCTCTTGCATGAGACTAGAACCACACCAGGGTTTCCCTAGGCTACTGCAGCTGTTTTAGCTGAAAGTCCATATGCAAATTAGGTAGGATACTACTGGTCTATATCCAGGTTCCGATCCAGTGCAATGAAGTCTTATATGTGCTATGATCTAATTGTTGGAGCAAGCCATTCTGGATGGGATCAAAATCTTTCAGAGAATAGCTAGGAGTAGTAGTGTATGCCAGGAAACATATACAAGTGGTTCTAATTTTCCGATATTCATTTTCCATGTTTCCATGGTTACAAGGTAAATGGTGAAGCAAAATAAGCACAAGACAATACAATTCATTAGTGAACTGAGCACTTATAAAATTAGTCTGAATTCAAATTAGTCTGAATTCAAATTTCCCTTCCCCCTAGTGTTTATATGGTCACTGTTTTGTGAAATGTTGGATGCTTGCAACAGTACAATGCAGTACAGAGCAAATTGATGAGAAAGTAAAATTGGCAATGTCAAGATTTTATGAAACCAATAATATGATGCTGGACAACTGCTGAAATTCTATGCCAAACGATTACCCAGTAAAGGTACAATGGAGTTCGAATAGACACACAAGGAAAAAGCCCATTAATTCTAAGAATAAACAAAATGAATGAAGAGTGTGTGTTTTTGAATCAGGTAAATTTTTGGACAAAGTTGTGTGAGAGAACAGTAGGTGTCACAAAAGAGAACATTTTGACCATCAAAGAATTAAAATATTTGACAAAATGCTGATGAATCATTTTGTGTACAAAAATATGCTTTTTGAGAGGTAATTTAGCCATGAAAGTTAAATGGGATGTAAAGACGGTAAATTTGTGATACCATAAAACTTTGTCAGAAAATGATTCTTCAATAAATGAAGACAAATAAATATTTGATTCATTCATCATTCAAATATTAAGCTCATTGGTAATTACTCATTTTGTTAAATACAAAATAGTTTGAAAATTTCAAAATAGAAAATCCAAATCAAACCATTTAAAAAAATTGAGTACCCAATTTAAATGGTCATTTTCTGGTATTATTTATCCTCAAATAACAAAACATCCTATCTCTCTAATCACGATGCTGACAGTATCCAGAGATGTGGGCAAAAATATGGATATTCTCTCACAGTTATCAATTCCAGTAAATTTAATATCAATAGAATAATTTTATCTAATCTACCCTAAATATTACAATTTTGTTAATTGACACAAAACGTTCATGATAGAATTGTTTTTCCTCCTGTATAAAATGCAGTCTAGAATCAGCTTTTGCATTTAGTTTTGATGAGTTAGTCTTCTTAATCTGAAACATTTTCACACTCTTTCCTTTTCATGTAAGCATTTTTGAAGAACTCTCTCCTTCTGTCTCTTTTTTCCAGCACTGCTCCTCATTTGGGGATTTGTGTGATATATCTTCTCATAACTAGAGTCAGATTATGCATTCTCGACTGGAAAGATACCAAAGTGATATTGTTATCTTGTTCAGGGAATCACATCTGTAGGCACATGATGTGTATCCAATCCTCGTTAATGATGACAGTTTTGATCAGTGGGTCAAGGAGTTGTCTAATTTCTGCACCCTATTGTTACTACACTTTCTTTACAACTAGTAAGTACTCTGAAGGGTAGTACATACTAGGCCATACTAGTAAGCAACTGTTTTGGTATTTTACTGTAAGCAAAAGGTCTTCCTCCTCCCTCCCACTTATTTATCTGTTTATCTTTTTTAAATTTATAATTTATTCTTGTTTGTAATTATTTTGAGGCTCAAAGTGATCCAGATTTTGCCAGTGAGAGCCTATTCAAGCTGGCTCCCATATCCTTGTGACAAGCCTACATAAATTGTTTTTGATCACTTCCTTACTGTCTGGTATAACAAGATGTTCCAGGCTCATCTTCCACCTCAATTGCTCCAGCCCTGCAGTCATTTTTACAAGGAACCCAGTATTATTTTAAGTGGAGAATAGTAATAAAGATACAATCTCTGGTCACTGTATGGTGATTTTTATTGTGGTATCTTTATTTCTTGGCCCTTTCAGCAGCCAGACCTAGGAAAAAATACACACACACACACACACACACACACACATACTCATATATACACATACTGACATGCATCCGTATCAGGGAAAACATACATATTTTAGAAATCAGGAGTTTGCACAGGAATATACAATTCCAATCTATTCCCAGAGTATTTTTTTTTCTTTGTCTTTCTCCGTTTCATGTGTGATGTGGCTTCCAACCACATTAACACATTTGCTCATCCTATAACATATTTAAAATAGTTTTAGAATTGCTTCATAATTATTAATTAGGTAACTCTGACCTTACTGGCATATTTTCCAGTTCTGATCCAGCAGAAGTATGCTTTATTATTTTTATTTGAAGATGAGCCTGCTTTTTCATCTTGTGAAGAAGATATATGCTAGCACCCACTTGTTATTTTGGTTTTATATTTATTTTTGTATTGACGGGAAAATATCTTCTCCCCCAAGTATGTGAATTTGTATCAAGCATTTCTTAAGTAACTCTGAGGAAGTTATGGGAAGGAGCCTTAGAAAGATTAAATTATAATACGAATTAGAGACCAAAGCAGTACTTACCCAATTAGCTTTCCTCAGTTTATTGCCATATTCTCAAACCACTACTTCACTGAATGTTCCTTCTACACTTGCACTATCTTTTCAGAGTCATCTGTGAAGAAATAGAGAAAACTGCAGTGTTAAGAGTAAAGACTTTCCAGTCAGACAAGTCTAGTTTTGAGGCCTTAACTCACCACTTACTAGATCAATGTCCTCTCTAAGCAACCATTCATACAAACCTAGTTGAAAGGCTTGTTTTGTGAATTAATGAATAATTTATGTAACAGGGCTTAGCCTAGGGTTTGGCAGAATAGAAGAATTCAATGATCATCAGTATTATTGTTATGTAAAGTGTGTAATACCTGCATAAACAGTTTAACCCACTTAGAATCTTGGTACTTTACTATAAATTGTGATGCTATAGTTCCCCATTTTAACTATATTTCAGAGTGGAAATTCACTTAGTATATTGATTGCTATGTTTTTCATTAACACAGCCTTTCATAAGGAGATGTGATAGGGCCAGTTTTTAATTTCTTTCTTCCATTAGTTTATTATAAAATAACTCCATCATTTGCAATTGCCCAAAACCTTAAGATTACCTAACTCTTAACAAGCACATAGATTCATTGTTCTTCAAGTACATTCCAATAAAGAGCTGATCTTGAAAGTAAACAGGTTGTAAAGTCTAAAAAAAGAAAGGCTTTTGAAAGGTATAGGTGAGAGGAAGTCAGTCCATAAAATGCTGACCTTTCATCAAGTACTGATTGTTTTGCTTTCCTGTGGGAACATTAAGGAGGGAGTGATCTCATAGATTTCCACTAATGTCACGACCTATAGCTTCCGCCCAACTTTTCTGCCAGTTATGGAGACTTCCCTATCCTCCTCAGGATGTGCTTACCTGTTTTCTTATGCTAGGTTGACAGCTTGTTCACTTCCCTTGGCTTTGACCTTGGCTTTGACATCCACAGGAGGTAAGCAGGCTGTCAATACTGACATCAGAATAGTGCAAAGACCTTCTGGCAGCTGGAATCTGGGGCAACTTTGGCAGCTCCTGCAGATTTGTATTTTCCATGTGATTATTCAGCTGGCTCCCCCCATCCCCAAATGTTAGAAGGCATCCCAGTGCAAGAGGGCTAACACATGTAATTAGAGAGGTGTGTTTTTTTGCTATTCCCATCCCATCTGCACCAGCTTGAGTACCACTGCATTACTCATTAGGAGTCATAAGTCCTGACCTACTGGGTATCCAAAGGGCTCAAAGGCTAGGGGTGGACAGCTTGGACGGAAGCCAACATTGCTTCTGACCTTGGGTAGTCAAACCAGACCAAACAAGACTTATATTCTGCATCTCACTTTAAAAAAAAAAAGGTTTTAAAAGACTCCACTTTTATGTGTTTCCATGAGACCCATTATTTTTAGCTATGCTTGCTTTTTTTTTTTTACATTTTTAACTTTAGGGAGAAGTATAAGTGTAAGAATATAGCATAGCAAATTAACAGTTTCCAAAAAAGATTTAAAAAGTCAAAAATATGAAAATGTATACTGGAAAAATGCTCTTTAGTTATCATTTCCATACTAATAAAATACATTAATGTTCATTGTTAATAATTATGGGTAAGACAAGCGAAAAAAATTCAGAAGAACTAAATTTGCAACCTTTGTGTTTCCTTCTGGAAATAGCTCCCCCCAATTGGCTTTATAATTTGGACAACTTGGTATTCTAAACAAATCAGCTGGTATATAAAAACAGTTGTATAAAGATCATTGTCTTTGAAAGTCTTTCCATTTAACAAAAGCAAGAAAATTGACTGAGTTACAAAAATCAAATGATGAATGAAAGCTTCCCAACAATGCCTCTATTCATGTTTTTCATATTGAGGGGAACCTCCCAGAATATTTTCCCAATAGTGACATTCTATCTGAATGCTATCCTGACCCTCTATCCTCCACAATCATGACCACAGTGGTGTCTTTTAAACACATAGAAAAGTTGTATGGAGGGAGAGAAGAAAGAGGGAGGAAGAGAGGGAAGGAAGAAAGGGAAAAAAAGGGAGGGGGGAGAGAGAGAGAGAAAGAGAGAGAGAGAGAGAAAAAGAGAGACAGAAAGAAAGACAAGAAGATGAAAAGGACAGAATAAAGGCATAAAAATGGAATAGGGAAAGAGTACAATGAAGTAGTTTTATTTGTTTTGTGCTCATCAAGAATTTTTTCTAAAGAGATGTAAAGCCATGTCACGAATAATTAGCAACAAAATTACCTGTCCTCTGCCCTCTTATACTCCCCTTTCCCCATAACTCCTGTTCTTGCAATTTCTTATCTCAGCAATTAACAACCTCATTCCTCCAACTGCACAGTTGGGAGACCTCGGGATCACCCTGGCCTCCTCTCTTTCTCTTACATACCACATCTGCCAATTCTGTTGACTCTACATTCAAAACAAATATCTAGAATCTTGTGATTTCTCTTTACCTCTATCAATATCACGTTGGTAAAAAGTACTATCATTTTATGCCTGGACTTTTGCCTTAGTTTCCTAACTGGTTTCATGTTTCCATCCCTGCCAAACGTCAGTCAAAATCTCATTGAAGCAGCGGGAGACATTCTTTTAAAAACATCATGCCACTCTTTTGCTTAAAAAAAATCAAATGGTTTCCCATCTTGAAATGAAAATCAAAGACTTTAGTGTGGCTTATGAGGTGCTATCTATCCAATTTCTGTACCTCCATCGCCCGCGACCATATCAGAATTATCTTTCTGAACTGAACTGCTACCATTCTGCCCTTTCCTTTTGTTCACTCTGTATAGCAATTCCTCCATGATACCAAATATGTTCTTGCTTCAGAAACTTTGCACATAATATGGCCTATGCTCTCTCTCAAAATCATCCTCAGTTTTGCAAAATTAACTTTATATCAGTCAAGTCTCTCCTGATTGTCTGTTCATCAACATCTAACATGTATTTTACTTATTTACTTGTTCATTATCTGCCTTCCTCCACTAGAAAAATATGAACATCATGAAAGCAGAACTTTGCCAGTTTTATTCCTCGATTCCCAGGACCTAGAAGTGGTTGGATTCAAAACACAGATAGCATATAGCGAGTGCTTGGTAATTATTCACTGAATAAATTAATGAATAATTAGACTGAAGAAATGATTTGTATCAGAACAGGAGAAGCTGGACATAGGCAAAATCAGAAAGGAAGCTTGTTCATTTTTGCTCTCCTGCAGTCCCTTTTCCACTTTCTTACTCCTCTCCTGGGTGGCTGATATTGGGGTGATGGAAAGAACCTGGAGTTCAGAATCAGGAAGACTTGTGAGTGACGTCCTGGTGGTATGACATTGGACAAGTTACTCATCTTTCTGAGACTCTGTTCTGTCTTCTGCAAGATGGCAATGATAATTTTATCCATGTAATTGCTATAAATGTTAAATGATATTAAGCATATAAATTGTCTATTGCAGCTTTTGGCAAAGATCCGCTCTGATTCCCTTAGATGTCTTCTACCATTTCTGTGCATGCCTTCCCAGGTTTCTCAGTGCTTCTGTTTCTGGCCAACATTTACTTTCTCTTCGCAGACTTCCCTTGGGCTACTAAAGCTGCTGTGTCTGTGGAGTTAGAGAGACAAAAGTACCTAGGAGTTTACTTCCACCCACCATCACCTCAAGGTCCTTAGATGTTGACTGACTGGTGTGGGATATAAAAGTTCAGTTTCCTTGCCTCTGGTTAGGATAAACTCTGAGATCCCCTCCAGAATCAGGCTGAAGCTTCCCTTTATGGGATCTTGCCTGAATTTGCAAATGTCCCCGGTTTCTTTCCCTTCCCTATCTTGCTTCCACCCCTCCCTTATGGTTTTCCTCAAAGTGCGTCCTCAATAAATGACTTACACACAGATCTTGATCTCAGGGCTGCTTTTGGGGAAGAGATCTAAGAATTTTCCAAGAATAAATGTCTGGAGGAATCATTGATAATTAGAGCCCAGGGGTTACTTCATGGTTGTTTTTAATCTGAAGAAAACTTTCTCAGCCCTAAAGCATTAAGTAATTTAGATTCTCAACAATTTTATATAAGAAAAGAGTATCACATCCAGTAAGAGGACTTGAATTTTCAAAACTGGAACAATTTTTCCTAATTCTCCATTCTTTCGATAAGACTGAGGCAGACAGGTTTGTATTATGCGATTGTTTGCTTGTTCTGTTTGTTCGCATGTGCCAGTGTAATTTTAAGAGGCAAAAGCTCCAGGCCGTTCCCTCCTCTGTAAAAACTAAGGTAAATACACCTGACACAGTTTTTTTCCTTTCTCTAGTTCTTTCTGTACTAATATTCTGTGTAATACAACTTAGCATCTCTCTCACTTTTTCTTTCTCTTGTACTTTTTTTTTTTTTTTTGCGGTACGCGGGCCTCTCACTGCTGTGGCCTCTCCCGTTGCGGAGCACAGGCTCCGGACGCGCAGGCTCAGCGGCCATGGCTCACGGGCCCAGCCGCTCCGCGGCACGTGGGATCTTCCCGGCCCGGGGCACGAACCCGCGTCCCCTGCATCGGCAGGCGGACTCTCAACCACTGTGCCACCAGGGAAGCCCTCTCTTTTACTTTTTTAAGTGTTGTTTCTCTCCTATGTTCTAACTAGATGACAGCTCCATGTGAGAAGAGACTTTTTTGTTTCCATTTTATAAAATTTAACTCTTTATTATGAGATAATTGTAGATTCACATATATGAAATAATACAGAGATCTCATATCTCCTTTACCATTTCCCCTAGTGGTAACCTCTTGCAAAACTGTAGTTCAATATCACAATCTGGATATTGGCATTGATAGGACTGGCAATAGAACATTTCCATTACCACAAAGATCTCTCGTGTTACCCTTTCATAACCATCCTCACTTCCCTCCCACCCCCACTTCCTTCTTAACCACTGGCAATCAGTAATCTATTCTCCATTTCTGTAATTTTACCATTTCAGGAATGATACATAAATGGAACCACACACTATACATCTTTTGGACTTAGCTTTTTTCACTCAGCATAATTCTTTAGAGATGCATCAGTTTTATTTCTTCCTTTTTGATTGGTATTCCATTTGTCTTTCTTTTTTTTTTCTTTTTTTTTGGCCTTTGCACTGGCTAGAACATCCAAAAGTCTGGTGAATAAGAGATATAAGAGCAAACGTGCTTGACTTTTCCTAATCTGAAAAAGGAAATATTCAGTCTTTCATCAAGTACAATGTTAGCTCTATTTTTTTAGTATTTCCTTTTTATCAATTGAAGAAGTTCTCTATTTCTATTTTTCTGAGAGATTTTATTACAAATGGGTATTGAATTTTGTCAAATGCTTATTTTGAATTGATATGATCATGTGATCTTTCTTTTTATCCTGTTAATATGAGGAACTGCATTGATAGATTTTCAAATAATCAATTGTCATTCATGAAATAAATCTCACCTGGTTATGCTGTACAATTATTTTTATATATTGAATAGTTGAATTTGCTAAGAATTCTTGTTGCCATATTCATGAGGGTTATTGAGTTGTAGTTTTCCTTTTTGTACCATCTTTGTCTGATTTTGGTGTCAGGGTAATATTATCTTTATGACTGAGTTGGAAAGTGTTCCTTTCTCTTCTACTCTCTGGAAGAAATTGTACAGAATTGGTGTTAATTCTTTGACTATTTTGTAGACTTCTCCAGTGTAACCATCTGGGTCTGAAG
This sequence comes from Lagenorhynchus albirostris, assembly GCF_949774975.1. Lineage (NCBI taxonomy): Eukaryota > Metazoa > Chordata > Mammalia > Artiodactyla > Delphinidae > Lagenorhynchus > Lagenorhynchus albirostris. The sequence goes on along the minus strand of NC_083097.1, from coordinate 37,771,095 downwards.
ATTTCTATTTTGGGAGTATACATAATTATGAATTTAATTTCTTTAATAGTTATGGAGCTATTGAAATAATGAATATCATATTTGACAATTTGTGGTAGTTTGTTTTTTTTGAGGAAATGGTCCATTTCATCTATGTTGTCAAATTTAATGTGTGTAGAGTTATTCCTAGAATCCTATGATTATTCTTTTGATGTCTGCAGGGTCTGTAGTGATATTGCCTGCTTCATTCTCAGTATCTTCAGTTGATTTCTTCTCTCTTATTTTGGCAGTGTTACTAGAGATGTGTCAATTTTATTATTTTCTCAAAGAACCAACTTTTTGTCTTACTGAATTTTTTCTTTTGTTTTTATGTTTTCAATTTCATTGATTTCTGCTTATGTCTTTATTATTTCCTTCTTTGTTCTTGCTTAGGGTTTAGTTTGCACTTATTTTTTTAGGTTCTTGAAGTGGTAGCATAGATAATTAAGACTTTTTTTAATCTTTTCTAATGTATGTAATTAGTACTAATTAGTACTATAAATTTCCCTCTCAAGACTACTTTAGCTTTGTCTTTTATGTGCTGTATTTTAATTTTCACTTAATTCAGTGTATTTTTCTTTCTTTTTTTTTTTTTTTTTTGCAGTACGTGGGCCTCTCACTGTTGTGACCTCTCCCGTTGCGGAGCACAGGCTCCGGACGCACAGGTTCAGCGGCCATGGCTCACGGGCCCAGCCGCTCCACGGCATGTGGGATCTTCCCGGATCGGGGCACGAACCCGTGTCCCCTGCATCAGCAGGCAGACTCTCAACCACTGCGCCACCAGGGAAGTCCTATTTTTCTTTTTTTGAGTCTTTCTCTTTAAACCATGCTTTTTTTAAAGATATGTTGTTTAGTTTCCAGGTGTTTGCAGATTCTGTTTTCTTTCTGTTACTGGTTTCTAATTTGATTCCATTGTGGTTATTAAAAATATTATGTGATTTTAATACTTGAAGGTCATTGATGTTTATCTTATGTCTATAGATATGATCTAACTTGGTATTTGTTCTGTGGGCACTGGAAAAAAAATGTGAATTCTATTGTTTGGTCAACTGTTCTATAAATGTCAATTATATCCTGTTAGTTGATGGTCTGTTTAGTTCTTCTATATCTTTGATGATTTTCTCTTTAGTTATTCTTTCAACTTTTGAGAGGGGAATTGAAATCACCATATATAATTGTGGATTTGTCTATACCACAGTTCTATTAATCGTTGCTTTGTGTGTTTTGCTTGGTGCATATATATTTAGGATTGCTATGTCTTTTTTGTGGAACTACCCTTTTATCATCATATAAAATCTTTCTTTGTCTCTGATAATTTTTTGTTTGTTTTGATGTCTAATTTGGCCTTTGTTGTTGTACATGGGGTATTTTTTCTGTGGTGTTTTCCTGAAATAGAGTGGTTATTGTCAGAAAGGTTTCTGTTTTCCTGGATGTTCTTTGGCTAGGGAGAGAGCATACTTTTGTTAGTGCTTCTTTGTTTGTTTGTACCTGTTTGTGTTTTTGGATTGCCAGTCTCTGAAACTCTCAGTCTGAGATATATGAGGTAAAAAACAACCTAGGAAAGTACCATAATCTCTTCTTTGGGTTCCAAGGTTTCTAGCCAGTCTGCCTTCATCTATCTTTCAGAGTCTATTTATGTTTGTTTTATGAATAATATTAAAGGTTTTTTAGTAATACTTAGGAAGGAATAGGAAAAATATGTTTGCTCTGTCTTCCTGGGATCAGAAGTCAGAAGAGATTTTTTGCTTATTCTTGTTAAATATTTTGTATCACACACAATTTTAAGTGTATATGAAGAATTCAATAACTACTAATTTATTTATTGGTAAGTTGAAACAAATACATAAAACAAATTAGAAATAGAGTACACTATCATTTAGTATGTAGCTCTGAGATAAATGCATTGGGATATAGTTTAGTAAATCATGGGCTTAAAAAAAGTAGTCACAGCCATGATATTGTAGAGTTAACTATACAGCAGGTTATACTCTGAGATGCCCTTCATATCAGTGTTTTAAAATAGTAGTTATCATGATTTTTAAGTTCATAAATATTAGGTTTTTCCACTACTGAATCCGTACCTTCTGCCAAACCACAGAATTCTTCCCCATGCCCTGAGGGAAGTTTAAGTGACAGTTCTTATTAAGGTAACTGTATTTTATCCTCAGAAAAGCTATTTAGGGAAAAGAAAGAGGTTTACCAAGGTGTCCAGTAAAAATTTGTTCCTGTAATTTTATGTGGACAAGCATTTGGTGCCTAGGTCACATTAAGATTTATTTTAAACTCTCAGAATGACTGGGAAGGACATTTTGACATTTCACTGTTCACTTAGTTAAGATGAACATTACCAGGAAAAACTTTAGTAATAGTATATTTGTGGATATAATATTTGGAAACTTCTATAGTGTAGTTTTAAAATGAATTCTGCCCTTATATTTGTCATTCTAAGTAAGTAAACTGCCTCATAAATTGTTTTGATTTCCATAAAATTGCTTAATAAGTGTTTATAATTTCTGGTAGCACTTAAAGGAAAGAGAGAAAACAGTAAAAAATTATCAGAGAGAATTACTTCCTAATTATGTTCAAAAAGTGGTATTGTGAGATTCAGCCTTCAAAAAAAATGTAAGTTCTTTGTTTAAAAGCTTCTTTTGTTGATTTGTGATCTATGAGGGATAAACGTATAACACAATGGAAAATGAAGAGGATCAGATTTTGAACGAAGTAGGCTCCTTAACCAAAATCTATTACTGTGTGTTACATTTTTATGATGTAATGTCCCATGTGTTACACTGAGTTCTTACAAGAGACTGAGGGTGTTCTAGTTTACATTTAAAAAGTCAAGTGTAAGCTGTTTTTGTAGATAACATATGGCATACATCCCTATTAAATATCATAAATTTAATCGTATTAATTGTGCTACCATCTGGTTGATAAATGATTTTTTAATAGTGATGTAGTGTACTGCCTTAGCTCATTAAGAATAGGGCAATTTGATTTTTTATAACTTGTAGAGAAGCTGCAAAACAGATATCGATATGTTGTACAATGTTTATGTTTTCAATGTTTCTCACACTTACTGATTGGAGCCTCTCAAAAATCCCTCAAGTGAAGGAGTATATGCATATTTACTTCTAAATTAGAGAGGGTGCCTTTGAGATACATAGGTAAATGTGACCCAATAACTGGGCTATCAATAAAAAAAATCTAGGATGTAGCCCTAGATATCATCAATCCAGATTTCCCTTACTCTACGACAAATCATTTAAATTGATCATAACCCAATCTCCTCATCCACAAAATACACAAGTTGCCCTAGATCAGTGGTGTTCAAATCATGGCCTCTGGAGACCTAAATTTCACAGAGGCGGGTTAGGGCTGCCTCAGGACACTGGGACTTTGGGCTTCTTTCTTTAACCAAAGCAGCCTTAATTCTGTCTGGCTATAAATCAAAATTCTCTATAAAATTTAATCTAAAAAATAGGTTCTACTTTAAAAAACAAAGTTATAAATCCCTGTACAAGATTCTCTCTGATTCCTCCCTGCTCTGTGGTTATCTGATTTGCCAAAGATTTCAGAGGGAGATACTGGTAGGTCAAAAAATAAAATCCTTCTATCAGAACAAAGAGTCTAGATTTTTTTAATTGAATATTTAGAATTGTAAAACTAAGTTTTATTTTTTTTTAATTTTGTTTTTTAAGTGATAGGAAAGAGATAGTGGTTCATTTTAACAATGAGCAGAATTAGGGCCAGATAGTGTATATGGCTTGATCGAATTTTCATTTTTAGTCAAAGTTCAAGTGTACACTAAAGCCCCACACAAGAGGCTGCTCTCTCTTACTATAAGCTTTTATTTTAAAAACATACATAAATCTTGGCTTCAGCGTGATTTTAATCAAGAAGTAAATAAAAGTTTATTAAAGAGTTGCCCAGAACTTAGCACTGTATCTCTTTAGGAGGAGCGACATGCCAATTCAGTCACATAATTCCTTCAAGAGCAGGAAGTCACCCTGTTTCTGGACAAAGGCTTCTGTACATGAAGTTGTCCATGGCCCTCACAGTGAAGGGTTAACATGGCCCCTCAGCATGGATGTGCTTTGGCTTTCTCTCGTATGCTAAGGATAGTCTGCAGCACTGACTTTTTTTCCTTTTTTGTGCTGTCCCCTTAAAATGCTTGTCACTCCCAGAGGCTGGCCTTGATTCTCTGTACTGAATCACCATATGTCAGAATCCTCTTCTCCAACTCTTGTTCTTCCCTAAGATAAACCTCATTGCAAGTCTGCCCATAACCTAGGTTGACACTCCTTTCAATAACAGGCAAAAGGGGAATATTTTTCTGCAATTCCCTTTTATATTCTATCAGTGTGACCCCAACTCTGTGCCCAATTTTCTTGGTTATTTTGTTTGATTCTTCAAAGCCTTGTTTGGAAGTTAAAAAACTCAACATGAATCCTTCCTTGCCTGTTTTTTTTTTCTTTTGTCATTCCTTTGTAACAATCCTATGTCTCTTTGAAGCAGTGTAGATGGTACTGATGAACTAAAGACTTGGAGAAAAGAAAATAATAAGAATGTATATTTCAAACTAATTTCTCACTGTATCAATGGCAACCTGAAGAGACTGCATTCCAGGTCAGAAAACAGGATTAGCAAACAGGGTTTCAGTGTAGCCTATTGATTTTTATTTGTTTAACAAACAGACACCTTGCTGTCCTCTAAGAGTGTCAGATGAATAATACATGATTCTTGTCCTTGTGGATCTAGCAGTCCAGGATACTTTAGGAACCACACAAAAGGTGTTCTCGGGGTAGAATGGTGGTTCTGAGACACGGCACTTTTACTGGGCTTCATGAAAAGCATGTTGGAGGTAAGAACACTGAAGCTGTGTCTTGAAAGATGAGCCAGATTTTGTCAGGATAAGAAAGGAGAAAGGGCATTTCATATCAAAGGAGTGGCAAGAAAACAATATTTAGGATGAAAGCATGCTCTAGGCCAGTAACTAAGAGCAGCTTTGTATTATTTGAACAGAAAGTATGAGCCAGGAACAAGGGGATAGGTTATGTGCTCATGACTTTTGAGAAAGGTTTGGAGTGAGAGTATCATGGCCGGATTTGTTTTTCAGGTAGTTTTCTCTCATTGTGTGAAAAACGGACTACTGGAAGCAACACTAATAAAGCCCTGGAATGGCTGTTACGGACCTGAACTGGAAGAGGGCTAAGGAGAGATGGAAAGGAGGGGAGATATTTGAGGAACAAACTTCATTGGCAGGAGTCCAGAGAGGGTCTAGGAATTCTGCAGGCTCTCAGAAATGCCTTTCCTGGCCCCCTCATCACTACTGGCAAGAATGAATAAGAGGTCTTCTTCCAGGAGCTTTTCTCCTGGCAGGAAACTCTTCCCCTGCTTTCTCCCTCCTGGCACAGCCAGCGTCACCACCATCATCTCTGTTGACAACATCAGTAAAAATCTCATTATGCCCTTTATCCCCATTTACATCAGTCATCACAAGAAGCCCAGGGACTCCCAGGTCATTCTTCATCCCTAGATTCTAACCCCATCTGGCTCTTTGAACGATGAGCCACTCATCTTCCTTCTGGTAGTCCCTGTGCTCTTTCCCCAAGATTAATTTGTTTCTCCAAGCATTTCTGACATATTGTATATTTTACTTATTTGATTGTCCCACTTCCTCACCCCCTCTAACCCTCCACCAATGCATACACCAGCATGTAAACTCTACGATGACATCAATGTTTGTCTATTTATTCATGTTTATTTCCCCAGTATTTAGGATAGTATCAGGCACAATAAAAATTTGTTGAATGAGCAAATTTAAAAGTAAAAACATAACAGGGCTTGTCTATCAACTGTACTTCCAGGGTAGGGGAAAGAGACCAGTTGGGACTGATTTCAGGTTTTTGACTTAGACGACCTATAGTATAATTTTAAATATTGGCTAAAGTCAGAAGTAGTTTTCGTCTATCTACTGTATTAATTTTGGCTTCTTTAATTTTGGTTGAAGAGTATTCACATGGCACTTTGTAAACACTGTGTGTTTTATTTGTTGCAACCAGTTAAATTTATTTTTTTTTTGGAAAACGTCACAGAGATTTAACCATGACTATTTTCAGTACAATAGTCTATAGAAGCAATTTTCTAATCCTATCTTCTGAGAATGTGAAAAATCATTATTTGTATGTTATATTATCAGGGCAAAGCTATGAAGATTAATTTGTCCAAATAGTGCCTGGAACAGTGGCATCAGGAAACAAGAATAAAATGAAGGAGGATGAAAAGAGTTTTGGGGTTGGGAAAAGAAAAGTGAAGAGATTTTCTTTTTTGACATTTCTAAGGAACGACAACCTCAACACAGGACAGTAGACAGATAGGGAAGTGCAAGAAAATTAACAAGTGGTACCAAGCTCTGCCTCAGCCAGGGATAACACATCCATATTCTGAGGCATGTTGCAAGCTATTATTTTATTATCCCATAAGAAATTACTTCATACCTGAATTTTAAAAAAATCCCTCTAACTCCCTTCACCTTTGTTTACACACTGAATTTGCCATTATACAAATGATCCAAACATACATATACAAAATTTCTATGGAATATTTTACAGTTTGACTCCTGACTTATTTTAGTCACTGCAGAATCATTACATATAATTATATATGAATGGCTAGGAGGATAGAAAGATTTTAAAAGTACATAGCCAATTAGGAAAGGAAGCTAAATGGGAAAGTAAAAGGGGAGCTCTCACTTATTGTCACACACAATGTTTACATACCTTAGACATATACTCATTTGATCATTACCACCATCCTGGAAAATATTTAATATTTTCCTAATTTTACAAATGAGGATAAAGAATAAAGTCACTCAACTGTAAGCTGAGGGAATGGAAATCTAATCCATGTTGTGTGACTTCAAATGGACTGTTCTTTGCATATATTTCATACAATATCTCAAAAGAAAGAAATGATTTCTGTGTATGAGGTTCTGGAAGTTTTATACAAAATGAAGGACATGGCCATCGCGTTTGGATTGCCAGCCCACCCATGCTTTGTGGGCCTTTATAAAATACTACTAAATTTGGCTCAGAAGCAACACACATGCTACAAAGGAGCAGTTGTTTTGTGAGTGTTTTGGGGGAAGAAGGAGAGAAAGCAAGAATGCATTGTGGGAGTGCAGACAAAGAGCAGCGTTCTTAGTGTGCAGCGTTCACTAAGAAAGACTTCAACCTTCAGAAAAAGAGTGGGAGAAACAAAGCAATACACAGGACTAGCCTCAATTATAGTAAAATGTAAAGACTAGGCATTTCCACTCCATTTACCATGCACAAATATTCTAAAAAAATTATTTCATGTTACTGTATATACCTCTTATTCAGTGACATCAACATATTTATCCACAGCCTAAAATTAAACGAGGAAAAAAAATTTTTAATGCAAAAAGCACTTTTCCACTGAAGAAAAATAGTGGATAAATCACATAGATACACCGTTTTGGAGACTGGAATGATGCCTTTGAGACGTGCAGGAAAGACATCGCTAATCCCATTCTTCTATTACATTATAAATTTAAAAGATCGACCTACTTGCTATTTATTTTTAGCATGGCATGCATAACCTTATTTTATTTTCTAAGTTCTAAACTAATGGCTAGACGAACAAACTTTTGGAACATAAGCATTTCTAATTATAAATTTAACTACATTAGGAATGTATGTTGAAGTCAGTAAACACCTATATTCCAAACCAACGTCTTTCTTGGAGGGGTGGAAAGGGTTTTAATTCTGTGTCTGCTACTTTGTGAGATTTGGGATAATTAAATAAACTCTGAACTTTGTTTCTATCATAGGATGATTGAGAAGATTAAAAGAGATAACATATAAAATCTCAGTGGTTGAGCTGTAGTAGGCATTCCATACTGATAGCTGTTGTTTTTGCCTTTTACCTGTTAATTGGGAGGCAAGGGATGAGGGTGGAGGAAAGGAGAATAGGAAGAGAAAGGAAAAGTAGAAGAATGAAAGAAAAAAAAATTGTAGCGTTATTATACTATTTTATGTAAAGAAATCATTAAATTTCAACAAAAACAACCGTAGAATTCAAATCTTTGAGTGCTCTAACAAGTCATGGGATTAACAACAACAAAAATGGTACCAGAAGAAATGTATCAATTAAGTGCCATTATCTTTCCGAGATGACTAAGTTTACATTTCAGTGTTGATCAAGCTCCACAGGTGGAAATAATCCTATATTTTTATTATTTGGGAGGAAAAAGAAAATACTTTATAATTGGTGTGTTACTATAAATGAATCAATAAACACTGCTGATACATAAATAAAAAGACTCTTAGGGCTTCCCTGGTGGCGCAGTGGTTGAGAATCTGCCTGCTAATGCAGGGGACACGGGTTCGAGCGCTGGTCCGGGAAGATCCCACATGCCACGGAGCAACTGGGCCCGTGAGCCACAACTACTGAGCCTGCAAGTCTGGAGCTTGTGCTCCGCAACAAGAGAGGCCGCGATAGTGAGAGGCCCGCGCACCACGATGAAGAGTGGCCCCCCGCTTGCCACAACTAGAGAAAGCCCTCGCACAGAAACGAAGACCCAACACAGCAAAAATAAATAAATAAACTCCTACCCCCAACATCTTAAAAAAAAAAAAAGACTCTTAAAAGTAAGAAACAGGATAAGCTTTTGTTTTAAACTGTATTTTGCTGTCAGAATTTACATCAATACCATCTTACGTTCTTCAGGAGGCTTATATCTGCAAAATTCCAACTATTTGAAAATCTATATGTAACAAAAAATATGTTCCATGACTTACGAATCAAATATTCCCAAAAATGTACAAATAAAGTTCATTTTCCTTTGTATTGATCATTTATTAAGAGAAGTAAAATATACATTAAGCGCCTTGCTTTCAAATAAGTTTGGTAAAGTGATGTCAAGTTTCTTTTTGATATAATAAAAACATAAAAAAATTTTAAATTACAGATTTTTCTATTAGTCAAAAAAAAAAAAAATCCAGACATTATTATGTATCTACTGTAAGGCCTTCTCGGTATATGAGAAAAATTTCCCACAGAATACTAATTTGGTACAGAATATCCTACAGTAGAGATATTGGAAACGTAAGAAATAATGTAGTATTTCTGAATTATGTTCCTTTGGGAAGTGGCTTTAAGTCTTCTAGCGGATTCCATCATAGTATCTTCTGATGGTCTGTCTATGAGTTATTAAACATGTTAACCAGTCAACACAAAATTAGAAGCATTAACTTCCTTTAATAAGTCAGGCAGGTTTGTATGTATAATGTGCATTATATGTTCCAAAATTATTTTTTACATTTTGCACAGGATTTCCACTTACTGGAATGTATTTGCCTGGAAGGAGAAAACTCAAGTGTTGTTATTTCTCATCCCCCCACTGCATTTTCATTCTCTGGAACCTCTAGTTATCCCAAATCTGAAATTTGTTAAATACAAAGAGAATGAATAGAATAATTTACAATTTAGAGATATCAATCATTGAAAAAATGCCAGAAACAAGAGATACCATGGCAAAGGCAGACTTCTGCAGTGGAAGGAAGCTGTGGAGAAAGTTTCATGAATAAATATAGAATTATGATTTGGAACGACCTGGTTCCTTTGTGATAGTTATGAGACACTCAAAGCATCTAAAGCATTATTATATTTTTTTAATGAATGGGAGGTGAGAAATGAAAATGGTTAGTTTCTTGTAATGTAGGAGTGGTGTACTGTGGTAAAAGTGGGAGTATTTACCATAAAGTAGCTTGATTTCTAAACAACAGAAATTAACTCAATAATATAAGAATGTTCAAATGAGCTTTGTAAAAAAAATCTCTTTCCTCTTCATATGTACCTCCTCATTCCTCCTATGAATTATGACAAACTTATGGAGATGATGGGAGGACAAGAGTGTAGGTAAAAGGAGACACTTTTATGCTGCATTCAATATTTCATTTAGAAAAGAAAGGGCAAGTAAACGTTATACTGCTTGATATCCATAACCAGGTGGTAGTCTTCCCAGTGTGGTATTAAAAAAAAGTATTTGAGGACTCATCTGTGTTTAGTGAAGCATAATGCCATGATCCTTTTGTGAAAGGAGTGACTGGTGTTTTGCTAAGTATTTGCCACTCCTGACCTAGCACATTGCTAGTATTTAATGACTTGAGAAGTTCATGGGACAATCAGTATTTGTTAGTAATAACTTTCTACTCGTCCAAACAGAGAGTTTGGAAAATTCAATTTTTTTTACATCTTTATTGGAGTGTAATTGCTTTACAGTGTTGTATTAGTTTCTGCTGCACAATGTGAATCAACTATATGTATACATATATCCCCATATCCCCTCCCTCTGGAGCTTCCCTCCCACCCTCCCTATCCCATCCCTCTAGGTCGTTAGAAAGCACAGAGCTGATCTCCCTGTGCTATGCAGCTGCTTCCCACTAGCTATCTACTTTACATTTGGTAGTGTGTATATGTCAATGCTACTCTCTCACTTCGTCCCAGCTTCCCCTTCCCCCTCCCCATGTCCTCAAGTCCATTCTCTACTTCTGCATCTTTATTCCTGCCCTGCTACTAGGTTCATCAGTGCCACTTTTTTAGATTCCATATATATGTGTTAGCATATGGTATTTGTTTTTCTCTTTCTGACTTACTTCGCTCTGTATGACAGACTGGAAAATTCAATTTTTAGAGTTTCTTGTTATATCACTAACTACTAGTTCTCCTGTTGTCTAAAGACTATGATTTTGATGAGGCAATAGAATGAGGAAATGAAAAACCCAGAGTATCTTGACAGAAGAAAAAAAAAATCTATACTACTCGTTCTCTGGGGGGGATTTCTCTCCTTTTACTTTCTTATGTCCCCCACCTTCCACATCTTCTTTAGTCTCTCTTCCTTTCTGAATGGTATTATTGTAAAAATGTTCTTTGAAGCAGCTAAATTTGAATTTATGTATGCAGTATGTCAGTTCCAAGTTTACCAGCAAATACTCAACAGGAAGCTACCCCTCAGAAGTGCACTTCGGGTTACTGGCAGCCAATAGGCTTTGGAAGGCTGCCTTCCTTTTTCTTTGGTTAAATGATGCCACTTGAAAAGACAAATACCACTATAATTCCTGTTGAGCTGGGAGACCAGCCTTCATCTAACGCACTATGATTTCATGAAAGCATAAATCAAGCTCACTAGATAAATCTCTGAGTCAGCTGTTCCTACTTTTGTATTGAATCTAATTAGAAGCGTGAAACAAATGCTTGTCACACATTCTGTCTCATTGAAAAATAAATAAATACCAAGACAAAGACTTTGAAGATATGGCAATTGGAATGACAGTAGGTAATTTTATCCAGCGGGGCCTCAGTCAGCTATCTAACATCCAGGAAATCAATTTAGCTAAAAGCAGATGAAATATGCTAGACATGTTCAATGATAAAGGATTCAAAGTAGTACTATGAAAAGATGTAGGATGGATGGTTGTCAAATAAATCAGAGATGCATCTAATGTTACAGGTATGCTAAGATAATCTCTCTCTGATGAGTGTTTTTCTTAGTTCATGATACAAGGAAGTGTTGAAAATGTTTCTGTATAATGAAGATTCTGTCAGAACACAGGGACATATGTGGTCCCAAAGTGCAACAAATTGCTCTGGAGGTATGACAACTTCTTTAAATTGGACGGAGGAAAGAAAATATTCACTAGGCTAAAAGTTGGGTACAATGTGCCAGGGACTATAGTGATTCACTCCAGCAGGGAGACAACAACTGGAATAGCAGCTGGGACTGGCATCACCACACTTGGTTAAGCTTACGATGACCACCTCCTGTGCTCTAAGACCCATTCATTTCATGCACTGGACAAACTAGAGAGGGAAATTGGCACATTCTATGAATCAACAGCTCTGCATCTTTCAAGTATTAATATTGGCACAGCTTTCCCTATTACCCATCAAAGAATATGAAACTTTTTTTTTTTTTTTTTTTGCGGTACGCGGGCCTCTCACTGTTGTGGCCTCTCCCATTGCGGAGCACAGGCTCCGGACACGCAGGCTCAGCGGCCATGGCTCACAGGCCCAGCCGCTCCACGGCATGTGGGATCTTCCCGGACCGGGGCACGAACCCGTGTCCCCTGCATCGGCAGGCGGACTCCCAACCACTGCGCTACCAGGGAAGCCCATGAAACTTTTTGATTTAAATTTTTGATTGGGAGAAAGACTTCTAGGGCCTAGCCTTGGCTCTTCCTACCAGAAAAGCTTATTTTATAGGTCAGGAATCTACTAAGGTACTCCTGCCTCTTTCTCAGGAGGTCTTGTTCTAGCCAACCATATTATCAAAACCAAACTGAGCACTTTTAACAGAGAAAAGGGGCACCAAGAAATTAAAAGTACTTAATTTTCTGAGTATTTACTTATTAACTGACAAATTTATTATATTGCTAAACTTATAGTTCTTTTTAGGCACCTTTTCAAAAATACAGTTATTTGTAATATTTTAAAACAGCATATCTGTATATAGTATAAAATACTTCTATCAATTATATGAATTTTAAAAATAAATTAAGTAGAACAGTAATTATTTTTGGAGGATTCTATCAATTTGATATATAAATATTTCTGTTCAAATATTTTTGAAGGTACTGTATTTTTAACCATTCCAGGATATCATTTTAAGCTAATATTTCACAAGCTAAAACTCATCAATATTGTTGCTACTTTTGACTGACTTATGCTTAATGATTTTTATGATTTTGAGATTCTATTTTGTCAAATTTTAGATGCTATGGAATCATAGAACCTCTCAAATTTAATTTCATTTGTATCCAACATCACATTCATAACAAAAAATGTCACATGTAATTACTCTGACTTCACCAAGTGCAGCTTGGTGGTTTCGTGTGTCTTGCAGTTTCCAGCATGGTCTGTGGTGCACCGCCCAGTACACCAAGTGACTGGTAGTAGCAGCATCATTGCCTGTTTCTTCTACTCTCACTGGAGGTTTGAAGGTGTTTGATGTTCCTAGCCTCTCATGTCCAAGTAAACTTATTATATCAGTGAATGCCTTCCTGCTCTCCTTGAAAGGGAGGTGTTGGATGCATCATCTCTGAAATGTGCTGGGGGAAAAGACGTACATTTTTCCTGGTCACCTGGCAGAGTCAACCCTGCACTACAGTAAGAACTTAACTCACTGCACATGTTTCAAATACTAGATGAGACAGATATATCATATACTTCCTGATTTATTCTGCTGCAAATATTAATAATATACTCCATACTGTATTAAAGAAATGAAAACTTCAGGACAAATTCAGAGTCTCAGAGCACAGTGGGGCAATAAGTGTGAACCACAGTCTTGGGCCAACAGAGATTTTTGGCAACAGTTAGGAACTGGGCAATTACCATGTTCAGTGTTTCCACTGGGCCTGCGGTTGTATGGACTTACTTTAAATCTCCATTCATCACCTTTTTAGGGGAAGATCCATGTTTGGTGGGACCTGAAGCTTATACACTATGAAGTGCCTTCTTTAAGAAAAAGAAGATAAAAATACCTTATGTTTACAATTAAAAGAAAATAGTGACACACTGCTAGGGTCCTCCTAAGGCTGGGCAAGGTAAGGGCCCTGAAGCTTGACAAGATCATGGTAAATCTACCTGTGATCCTCTTACTACCTTCAGCCCCAGGCTGACCAGCTGACACTAGGGGGTGTCTGAATCCCCAGGAACTGGGTTTGTTAGGAAGTGGTGTGCACAAGAGAAGAAAAGGGGTCAGTGAAGGACAAAGCAGAGAAATAATAGGAGGACCATTTTGTGAGTGAGGGGGAAAGCAAGCTAGCTGAAAAACCCAGGAGATCAAACCGCAAACTACCTAATTAGCTCCTTCCTAAATGGACGCTTTCTCGCCTCCATTCAAGGAGCTCAGGGTCTGTGAATTGGCTCGTGTGGGAATTGCACGTGAAGCCTAGACTTTACTGTACTGGCTTAAATCAGTTCTCTGTTCATCAGACCTATAGTTTTGCTATTGGAACTAAGATTCGTACACATTGGAACTGTGTAAAGCAAGGACTGAAGTTTCCCCTCTTCTCACTCACCCCCCTGTGATGCTGAGACTCTGACCTCTGAGGAAGGGTGGGTGCTCAGCTGCTGCTGGTATCTCTGAGAGAGCAGGCTGGGGAGGTCCTGGGGTGTAGAAAATCTGCAAAGCAGCACACCCTGCTGCTACCAGAAACACTGTCAGTGTCACGGTGAAGAACCATTGCTATGTGATGGTGACAGGAACAGGAAACATAGGAGAAGTGTGTTTCTTTTCCCCTTTCCAGATTTCCAGTCCCCTCTAGTACTCCCTTTTGGGAGAGCCTAACAGTGATTCAGCTGGCAAAAAAGAAATGTGGTTTGTGGAGTCCCAGATATAAGCAGAGAAGGACCAGTTTATATGTGAGAGACAATGGCTTAATAATGAGCATACCGTCAGAAGCAGACATATCTCATTGTTCTAGAATTAATTTATTCCTCTGTATATATTCTTTAATACCTACCATATACTAGGAACTCTAGAGATTTGAATGGTGAACAAAATGGCCTAAGTGTCTCCATGGAGTTTATTTTCTAGTGGAGAAAGTCCAAAAATAGCAACTTTAACAAATAAAAATAACATTTCAAATAAGTGCTGTAAAAACAACAAAATAGAAACCCCTTATGCTATTTATACTGTTTCATAGCAACCTAGTTATCTGGTAATCCATTGGTTTGCTCTCAATGGGTGACTGGTTCCAAGTGGACACAGGTGAGCACTTAATTAGCTGTTTGGCCACTTCCCCTGGTACTGTGAGTTTCTCGATTCCATTACAAGGATATGCATGGAGTTTTGCTGCGTTTAGTTCTGTCTCGGCAATTTAATCAATTTCAAATACCTCATATCTCTCTGGTGGTCTGTGTCTTAGTCTGTTCAGGCCGCTATAATAAAAGACAGCCAACCCTCTGGATCCTCAGGTTCTCCATTTGTGGATTCAACCAACCGCAGATGATTTGAGTCTGCAGATTGCTGACTCAGAGGATGTGGAACTCTGCATGGGGAGGGCCATTTTATATAAGGGACATTTTACGTAAGGCATCTGCAGATTTTGGTATACATGTGGGAAGGGGGAGAGGTGTCCTGGAACCAATCCCCCACAGATCCCAAGAGATGACTGTACCACAGACTTGGTCGTTTATAAACTACAGATATTTCTTTCTCACTGTTGGAGAAAGATCACTGGGAGTCCAAGATCAGGATGCGAGCACAGTGGGGTTCTGGTGAAAGCCCTCTTCCAGGTTGCAGACTGCTGACTTCTTGGCTGTGACCTCTCATGGCAGAAGGTCTAGGGAGCTCTGTGAGTCAGTATAGACTAGGGAGTGTCCTCTGCCTTCTTTTAAAAGGCACAAATCCCATTTATGAGGCCTCACCCTCATGAACTAGTCACCTTCCAAAGGCCACTTCCTAATTCCATTACCTTGGGATTAGGATTTCAACATACGAATTTTGGGGGACACAAACATTCAAACCATAGTAGTCTATATTTGTACCCCACTCTGACACCACACACTTCTGGCGCTACCTGATGTCCATGTCAAGATAATTGGTTATAAGTCACAGAAATTAACTTTAGCAAAAAGAAAATCCATAAGATTGAAGAGAAAGCTGAAGAAATCAGTTTGAAGAGTACAGAAAACGAGTATATCCAGGGTATTTTGAGGCAGGAAGAGCTTAAAAGTTTCATTCATGTGCCACTACTGGAATATGTAGGCAAAATCATATGCATTTTTTTTCTGTCCTTACTGCACACTACTTAGGATTCAAAATCGCTGGAGAGAAAGAGCTCAGATCATGTGTTCTTCCCTTGGCTGTCCTGGAATGGTGAGAAAAGAGATTTGTCTCTTAAAAGCCTCTGCATTATTTCACAGGGGAGGACAGAGAAACTTAATGCAACGTGCCACCAAGATAGCTCATAATCAGGGAGGTCATTTCTCAAAATGAAATTGGAAGGCTGTTAGATATGAGAATTGGATGCTAAGAAGTAAAAAAATCACTGAAGTCAGTTTCACCGTTTAGCTGCTATCTCCAATTAGTCCAAATAAACTAGAGCTGACTTGATATTACTCACTGGGTTTAAAATTCATTCACGTGCATTCGAAGGAGAGTTATTGCTATCTTCTTAATTAAGTAAAATAATTAAAGGGCAGAATTACTATGCTAGTCTGTTGTCCCAGGTTTTCCTTATACACCTGTACTTATACACATTTGATTGAAGATACATATGTTCAATGATGTTAACTATAATAATAATAATAAATCTTTGCAGATCTTCACGTAGAGAATCATTTTCTTGAAAGGCCTGATTTTGAGAGAAGGAAAAATCACTCCTTATGTAACCCATACTTATTCACTTACTTAGCAGCTGGTAAGTAAAGCTGAGGTTATCTTCAGAAGCAACTCAAACGTTCTTTGTTCTTAACCACCTTCCTCCCGACTGCATATTTCTGGGAGTCCCCGAGGGTGTTGCCTTTATGCTCAAGAAGAAGTTCACGCTCAGTTGGGCTGCTGTTCCAGGGAGCACAAGCACGGAAGACCTTGCCGTGAGCTGCCTGTGTGTGGCAGACAGGGCATCTCTGAGTGGACGCCATGGTCTCTGCTTCCTCCCAGGGGACACACCTCTAATGCTGGGGGCCACTGTGTTGTCAAAGCTGCTGGTGCTCTGCGTGTGACAAGGGTATATATGAGTATGTGTGAGTCAGAGTAGAGAGGACCATCCTCTCCCCATTACGCTTTGATATAAGCACCCCAATAATCCATTTCCCTTATGTTTTACGCTTGTAGTGAACAGTCCATTCATTTCCTCTCTCCAGGATATTCAGCCATCCGTGAGTGTGGGTAGGGGTACGGCTGAGCAACAGGCACTAACACGGCTCAGAATCACTACATCCTTCATCTTGTGGTTGTTTTAGAGCTTCAGGTTTATGACGCCTGTGTCTTTCCTTAGTATGAGTTTCCCTAAGAAGCTTCTCAGTCTTCACACAAGCAGGCCTTGTATGGCTCATTGACCAACTTTCCATGCACTGCTTACTAACACTGCCAACTTCCATCCAAAGTCAACCCACAAAAATAAAAAGTGTTTTTCATTAATTCATAACCCATAGTACCAATTATTTCAACTGAACTCTAGGGCCAGTACTCAGGTGGCCTAAAGCTACTTCAGGCTCTGGTACTCTGTGAATCTGTGAGTTTCTGACTCTTTGGACCACCCTTGGGATGATTACTTTGGCTTATTTTCAAGACTTGCTATTCGTGAGAAGTCTGATCAATCAGTGGTCCTGGATAAGTGACTTGATTTGTATCATTTAACTATCTCCAAGGCTGCCGATGAATAAGGATCTTTCGTTCATTTATTACACATTTAAAGACCCCAATATAACTTACTGTTAATTCCTTCAACTTCTAATATATGCTGTAATAAGCTGCCAACTTCTATTTCTACAGAAAATTTACTTTTTCAAGATATTGTTTATAAATAGCACTTTCTTCACCCAAATTCTATTTAGTATCTATGTAATAATATACTAATATCTCTTCTCTTTTATCTAGAAAAAATATTGTTTAAAATTTAGAGTCCGTTCTCCTTTGCATTAAGTCACCTGAATCATTTTCAATTATAATATGGACTCAGTAATTTTACTGCTATTATATGATTTGTCATGAAATGATCCCGGTTCTATAAGGTGATATTTCAGCAAAAATACAGATGAAGATAGAAGAACAGTAGTCTGTGAATTTTCTTCTACCTGGTAAGAGGATCTTCTTAAGCCTTTAGTCCATTGTATTAAAAATAAGAATTGCAATAATTATGTAAATACTAATATATAATTAATTATATTTTGTTATAAGTTTCTTACCTCGAAGGGAGAAAATGAGCCTATTATTTCATTTTTTCAAAACCAACTTATTGAATAAAACTAGGTGCCAGTCACTGTTCTAAATCCTGGGAACACAGCAGTGAATAAAACCTATGGACTCACATTCCAGTGGGAGAGACAAGCAATCAATCAATAAAGAGGTAAAATATTGAGCATGTCACTTGGGGTCAAGAGCAGAGGAGAAACATAACGCAAGGAAGGGACTGGAAGAAATAAGAAGAGTTGCCTTTTACGTTAAATGATCAGGGAAGGTTTACTGAGAAGAACACCTCAAGCAAACACCTGTTTGAAGTGTGAGAAAAACATCGCAGGTAGAAGGAACAACATCTGCCAGTCCTGAGGTAGAAGGATGCCTGGAAGCTTGAAGAAAAGCAAGGAGGTCTGTGTGGATGGAGCAGAGTTTGAGGGAGCAGGCTGGTAGGCGATAGGGTCAGAGAGGTGACAGGGCTCAGAAGACCACTGTCAAGATTGTGGCTTTTACTGGGAGAGTCATCCCCTGAGAGGGTTGGGACTAGAGAAATGAGGTGGCCTGGCTTCTGTTGTAAATGACTCATTGTGGCTGGAGAGTTTGAATTTAAATTATAAAGAGGCAAAGGATTGAGAAGAGGTCAGATTTAGAATGTAGAGAAAATAGGAATTGTTGACAGATTGGATAAAAGGTGGAAGTGAGGCAGAGAGATCAGCGATAAAACCATTTTTTAATCTGAACAGGTGGAATGTGTATTAGAGTTATAGTTGATGTTTCACAAAGATTGTTAACCAAAACAGATATGGGTTAAGAAACTTCTCTAAAAACAAGTGTTGCTGAGGGCTTCTCTGGTGGCGCAGTGGTTGAGAGTCCACCTGCCGATGCAAGGGACACGGGTTTGTGCCCCGGTCCGGGAGGATCCCACATGCCGCGGAGCGGCTGGGCCCGTGAGCCATGGCTGCTGAGCCTGCGCGTCCGGAGCCTGTGCTCCACAACGGGAGAGGCCGCCAACAGTGAGAGGCCCGCGTACAGCAAAAAAAAAAAAAAAAAAAAAAAGTGTTGCTGAATAATATTCTTAGAGAATGTGTATTGAATTATATATAGTTAGTTCATAATTTCACATATACATATAATGAAAACTAAACAATTTTGATGAATATAGAGAGACAAAAAGGCCGATGGATCTGTGGGTACTCTGGTGTGGGAAACAGATGCCAACTTTGGGACTTCCCTGGTGGTCCAGTGGTTAGGACTCCGTGCTTCCACTGCAGGGGGCCTGGTTTCGATCCCTGGTCAGGGAACAAAGATCGCACAAGATGCATGGCACAGCCAAAAACAAAAACCAAAAAAGATGCCAACGCTGACAAAGGAATTTATTAGAAATTTATTAGACATGTATTAGGAAGCTTTACCAGTCAAGATCCTGGCAAGAGAAAGGTGGCACACTCAGCAGATTTCATTGAAGATATTTTAATGAGAGGAGATGTGGCATGCAGAGATATGGGCAGAGTTAAGGAGACCCACAAGGATGGTAAAGCAGCCACGCGGGAATAGGCACAGCTGGGAGGCATTACTGTTCCTAAAGTGGCGGTTATTACTGCACCCGGCACGAAGCTACAGCCCTTGAGAAGGCTGTAGGTGCTATGGCCACCGAGTAAATCAGCCTAGGACAGAATCATGGAAAGGAAGGGAGTGAAGTGGCGTAAGGGGAATAAAAACCTGCTTCTTTTTCTCCTCTTGCCCTTCTGTTTTCTCTTGGTCCCTCCTACTGGCCTTGAGAGATCAGAGTATATGGAGTCCTGGTGATGGGCAGGCCATGGCTCTCAGCCTCTGGGGCACGGGGAGATGAGAAGGGGGCAGAGATTAATTCTGGAGGGAGAAATAAAGAATCTACAGCCCAGAGCTTCACACAATTTAAGGAAGATCCGAACAGTGAGACACAAATGAGGGCAGCCCTATGGAATTCCTGTAGGAGAATCCGTGGAGTGCATCTCTACATTGTTATTGTGGAAGACTCAGCCCCAGCTGCCAATTTCACTTAGTCTGTGTTAAAGAGCTCGGGTTCTGGGAGAATAACTTTCATGACCTGGCTTTGAGTCAAGCACCCACACTTGTGATGGGAGGAAAGGGTAGCAGGGTCCAGGGATTAGAGCCCAATCCTAACCATGTGGAATTTGAAAAGGGCTCCATCTCAGAGAAAGGGATTATAGACCAAGAAAATCAGCAGAAGGCTGTCTCCTGCAATATTAAAATATTTATATCCAATATTACTTTAACAAAAAAGTAAGCTTCTCAAAATGGACACCAATATTTCAGAATACAGTGATGTTGTTTAATTCATTTCTCAATTCCAATAAGGTCAAAAATTTGTCCTTTTGTGGGATTCTTTACCCTCTTTTTTCCAGCTAAAATTTTATCCCCAATTCAAGGTTATTTATTTTAGAATAAAAGCTTTTGTTTATAAAAATCTTAAGAAGAGGATATGTGAATGGGTCGGTTTAGTAACAATTGCCACTGTTGGGGTGTGAGGGGTGGGGGACAAAACAGGTAAGCAAAATCTCAACAAGTAGGGTCTGTCAATTGCTAGAGAGAACAAGAATCACAAAAATTAACCTTCTTTAACCCAACTTATGCATTCTAATTGATTCAGAACAATAATAGTCTCACTTAAAATAGTATGCAACTTCATTTCCAGACTCTGAAATTTCTTGCTAAGGAGGTGGAGAAAGTCAGCTCTGAGACTCAAAGGTGATCAATGGCCTCTTTGTTGGTGACAGTACCACCTCCTCTCTTTCAGACAATGAGTCATGAGGTTTGGCCTTGGAAATGAAAGGTTAAAGGAAAATACAGCTTTAAGAAGGAAAGTAAAATCCATCAATTCAGCATCAGCAAATGATTAACCCCATTTTGTCTTGTTCATTTATTTGCTTATTCATTAATTCATTCATCTGGTGACGAGATATTTAATGATTTTTAATATGCCAAGAAGGGTTTCCCTGGTGGCGCAGTGGTTGAGAATCTGCCTGCCAATGCAGGGGACACGGGTTCGAGCACTGGTCTGGGAAGATCCCACATGCTGCGGAGCAACTAGGCCCATGAGCCACAACTACTGAGCCTGCGCGTCTGGAGTCTGTGCTCCGCAACAAGAGAGGCTGCAATAGTGAGAGGCCCGCGCATCGCGATGAAGAGTGGCCCCCGCTTGCTGCAACTAGAGAAAGCCCTCGCACAGAAATGAAGACCCAACACAGCCAAAAATAAATAGTAAAAAAATAAATTTAAAAAAATATGCCAAGAAATGTGAGCTTAAAAAAATATCTATCTATCCAGCTATTATTAAAATAAGAGGCACATCATTTCAGTTAGTGGCATAGGCAGTGTTGGAGTTAGATGCAGCATGGTCAAGCGGTAGCTCCGTCACATAAAAGCTGTGTCAAATTTTTCTGTCAGTTAGCCCTTTATCCTACCATGTAAAATAGAGACAATCTCTGCCTTATGAACTTAAAGTGAGATAGGTATCTGTAAAGCACATTGCACAGGGCCCAGGACTGAGTAGGCTGGTATTATCATTAGAAGCTATAGAACTAACATTGCCCACACTCTAGGATAAAAGATACAAATCAGTAATTATAATGCGCTGTGATCATCCCTATAGCAGTGAAATGCTTAGTGATATATAAAATGAATTAATAGCCAAAAATTTATCCAAACAAACAAAACAAACCTCAAGTACTATGTTAAATAAAAGTGGTGAAAGCAAGCATCCTTATCTTGTTCTTGATCTTGGAGGAAAAACTTTCCATCTTTCCCCATTGATACAATGTTTGCTATGGGTTTTTCATATATGGTTTTTATTATGTTGAGGTGGTTTCCTTCCATCCTGGTTTGTTCAAGGTTTTTAATCATGAAAGAGCATTGGATTTTGTCAAATGCCTCTTCATCAATTGAAATCACCATGTGAGTTTGTTTCCTTTATTCTGTTACTGTGGTGTATTACATTGAATGATTTTCTTATGTCGAAATATTCATTCAGGAATAAATCCCACTTGATCAGTGTACAATTCTTTTAAAATGCTGCTGAATTTGGTTTGCTATTATTTTGTTGAGGACTTTTGTATCAGTGTTGATAGGGATATTGGTATATAGTTTTCTTTACTTGTAGTTTATTTGTCTGGTTTGGGTATCAGGGTTGGGCTAGTCTCATAGAATGAGTTAAAAAGTGTTCTGTAATCTTCAACTTTTTTGAAAAGTTTAAGTACTGGCATTTGTTATTCTTTAAATGTTTGGTAGAATTCACCAAAGTGAAGCCATCAGGCCCAGGGCTTTTCTTTTTGGGGGGAGGAGATTTTTAAAAATTTTTATTACTGATTCAATTTTCTTACTAGTTATAGGTCTATTCACATTTCCTATTTCTTCATGATTTAGTCCTGGTAGGTTTTGGGTTTCTAAGAAATTGTCCATTTCATTTAGGTTATCCAATTTGTTAGCGTACAATTACTCTTAGTACTCTCGTATAATCCTCTTTATGTCTGTAGAATCAGTAGTGATGTCCCCATTTCAATTTATTTTAGTAATTTAAATCTTCTCTTTTTTCATAGTCCATCTAGTTAAAGGTTAGTCAGTTTTGTTGATCTTTTCAAAGAACTAACTTTTAATTTCATTAATATTCTCTATTATTTTCTATTCTCTGTTTCATTCATCTCTGCTCTAATCTTTATTATTTCCTTCCTTCTGATAACTTGAATTTAGTTTGTTCTCCTTTTTCTAGTTCCTTATTTTGTAAAGTTAGGTTGTTGATTTGAGATATCTCTTGTTTGTTTTTTGGTGTGTTTTGTTTTGTTTTTTTTTTCCAGTACGCGGGCCTCTCACTGTTGTGGCCTCTCCCATTGCGGAGCACAGGCTCCGGACACGCAGGCTCAGCGGCCATGGCTCACGGGCCCAGCCGCTCCGCGGCATGTGGGATCTTCCTGGACCGGGGCACGAACCCGTGTCCCCTGCATTGGCAGGTGGACTCTCAACCACTGCGCCACCAGGGAAGCCCTCTCTTGTTTTTTAATGTAAGCATTTATGGCTATAAGTTTCCCCCTTTGCACTGCTTTCATTGTGTCCCATATGTTTTGGTATGCTCTGTTTTTATTTCCATTCATCTTAACTATTTTCTAACTTCTTTTGTGATTTCTTCTTTGATCCATTGGTTGTTTAAGAGTGTGCCATTTAATTTCCACAAATTTGTGAAATTTCCAGTTTTATTTCTGTTATTGATTTTTAACTTCTTCCCGTTGTGGTCAGAGAAGATACTATGTATGATGTCTATCTTTTAAAATCTATTGAGGCTTAATTTGTGGGCTAACATATGGTTTATCCTGGAAAATGTCCCCTGTGCACTTGAGAAGAATGTGTTTGCTGTTGCTGTAGGGAATGTTCTGTATGTGTCTATTAGATCTAGTTGGTTTATTTTGTTAAGTCCTCTGTTTCCTTACTTATCTTCTAGTTGTTCTGTCCATTGTTGAGAGTAGAGTTTGGAAGTCCCCAACTATTATTATAGAACTGTCCACTTCTCCAATTGTCAGTTTTTGCTTCATATATATTGATGGTCTGTCATTAGGTGTGTAAACGTTTATAATTGTTATGTCTTTTTGCTGTATTATACATTAATATATAATGTCCTTCTTTGTCTCATAACTTTTTGATTTAAAGTCTATCTTGTCTGATATTAATATAGCTAGCTCTTCTCTCATTTGGTTACTATTGCATGGACTATATTTTTCCATCCTTTCACCTTCCATGAATTTTCCATGTTTACTTTGTATGAACTTTCTAATTTCTGTTATTCTAAATCCTATTATTAATTGTAATGGTAATGCAGCTGATTCTTCTGGTTTTCCAGGGAGGCAATATTATCAACTGAAAATACTATATACTGCAGACATGCTGAGTTTGAGTGTCTTGTTCTGACTTTAATAGCACTAGTGTTTCACATTAAGCATGATATTGGCAGTTGCTTTCCACATAGACACTCAAGTTTGCCTGTGCACGAGACAGAGACGCTGTGAGACTGCCTTTCGTCAGCTGTTCTTTTCAGTGCAATGGTAAGTCATTGCCTTCTTCAACAGAGACAGATCTGACTCTATTTCCTTACATGTGAAATGTGTATTTAACATATTCCTCTATCCTAGTACGGGGACTGAAATGTTTTACCCCTTAAACCTTTAAATTTCACTAAGAATTTTCCAATAAGCTGTCAAACTTCAAGTTGCCCATCTATCTTTTTTTGGTCTCATTTCACATGTGCTTGCGTCTGCTGCATGGAGATTTTATTTTAGTTTCATATTAATCTGCTGCTGCTGCCTGCAATTTGATTCTAAGCAGAATATTAAAGGAAACAGAGAACATTTAAAAAGATGCATGATCCTTGTATGTACTGCACAACCCTCATTATAACTACTAAAGGGACATTCTCATGAAATGAATTCATAATTGATATTCTCTGATGAGACCTCAGAAATCAAATTCCTTTGAAATACAAGGCACTTTGACATCATGAGCATCTAATGACGTAGAATGAAACGTGATGGTAGTCCTCCTTCTAAGATGACTTAAAAAAAAAGAAAACACTCTAATTTAGCTCTATGGATTTCAGCCTGAGATGGTTTATCAATGAACAGACATGGAAACAAGTTGAGGAGAGGTTATCCTCAAAATTCAGGCCTATTCTGGATATGATACATATGTGTCTGGAGCAGTGAGAGGAGGGATAGGATGAAGAGAGGAGGAAGTGAAAATAGGAAAGTAAAATTTAGGTCTGGGGCTTGAGAGTAGGAAGATAAACAGGTGCAAACCCTAACTTGCCCTTATCTCCTCAATTTCACTCTGAGCGAATAATCAGTCCCTAATTTCTTCCTTGGTCAAAAACTTCTCTAGTTCATTCAGTGAATTCAGAAATAGAATAGAACAACTAAACAATGAAAGAAATTTGTGCTAGCCACAGAAGTTGTTTCACTATTGGGTCACATTCTAAAACACATTTGCTAATTCTGTCTATCTTGTCTGTCACTCATTATTTTCATTCTTTTATAGCTTTCACTCTGTTCTAATCTTCTTGTAACTTCTCTCTTTTTATAAGGAAGCTTTTAATGTAAGTCCACGTTCTAAATGACTTTATATCAACAGTCTGAAAGGAAAGTGAAGAAACTTGACTTTTTCTATTGCTGGCAACTTTAAGTTAATAAACAGGTATAATATACATATTCTCCAAATTTTAAAAAACAATATATTGTTTTGAGAATTTCAATGAATGAAAAATGGCCTAAAAGCTATACCTGGAACAACCAATGAATGGTTTGTGACCCTGTTTAAACATTTCTTTGTTCTATTTTGAAAACTTAGTTTTCAGTAATTCTGTCATATTAGTTTAGTACAGACGTTGAAACTGAGAAAAATTCTGACAAAAATAACTGCCTGATCATGATTAAGTTGAAAAAGAACAAATACAAGGATTGGCTTGAAGAAAACAGAAAGTGACTTAAACTCAGTTAGCATAACATTTTTGATGGTATATTTTTAAATTATTATAAAATTTAAAATTTATGCTAAAATATACATTGTCACACTCATGACTGAAAATAGAGGGATTGGAGAAGCCTGCAGAATGGGAGAAAAGTAGGGAACATCTTTAGTCTAATAAAGAGAAGCTGCCTGAGTAATCCAGCCTTTCTTAGGAAGAACTGTGCTTTAGGCAGTGTTGGGTTTTATCTATCCCCTTGGCTTCCTTCTTCCCTCAGCACCTGGTATCCTCACCTGACCTCTTGGATTTCCAGAGTCCCTACTTTGATAGATCGCAGCACTATATTGTTCCTATTTTCTTTATGTCTTACCATTGAAATTTGGCCACCTATGCTTGTTTCTTAAGGTTCTGGTTTTTGATTAGCTGAAAACATATGGTGTCTGAGTCAGGCTGGAGCTCACTGAACAAAGAGATTTAGCATAGACTATGATAAGTAGAATGGAAAGGGGAATCTTACAGAATTAGAGCACAGCTAGGCCTAAAGGCTTCTAGTTTCTGCTTCTCTCTTCTTTTTTCTCGGTTCTCTGCCTCCATTCTCAGCCCCTGTTAACCCCTCATGGGGGCCTCTAGTTGTCTTCCTCTGTCTTTATCCCTGCCTCTCCTAGTCTCAATTGGCTTCATCCCCATTCAGCTTTTCAGGAAAGCACCTTGATTCGGCCCACTCATTTTTTCGTGCTAGGCCGTTGGTCGCCAGCTTGTCACAGATTCCCTCCCCAAAGTGCCCACTCCTCTCCCCCTAAAAGGTGGCTGTAGTCAACAGGACCCATGAGATCAGGGACTCTTGGCAGGGCCAGAATTCCTTTAAAGAGTCTGCTGGCAGGAAGGCAATGCTTGTATCTGGAACAGATGTTTTGGGACATTTGGGAGTCCTGAAGCTCTTCAGACTTGGGGCTGCCCTGCCGAGGGACTGGTGAGTTTGGCAGAACATCTTGCTTCCTTTAGGTGATCCACTGGGTTTGGGAGACACTGAGGGAATAAGAGGAATCTCAGAAGGCTTTCTTCAGCATCAGCAGCATGCTGTAAGTTTCACTTGAGAATACTTTCCCCCGTCTGAAATTGTGATTACATTCTGCCTAGATTCTAAGACATCTTGGCTTCCTGGTGAGGCATAGGTGAACACTGCCCAACATACATGCCTCTTACTGTGTTTTATTGATTACATAACATGAAAAGTTAGGTCAGCTCTGGTGAGGTTTCCCTAACACACTTTTCTTTCAGTATTGGCCGCTGGAAGACCTGCGTATTGATGTGAGTGGCCTTGGGAAGAAAGAAATCCCATCTTCTGCGTAACGAGCTCGGAGAGAATAAACAAGGATAAGTGTAAGGAGGTCAGCTGTCGGTCCCTAGGTGCAGAGCTTCATCTGAAAAGCCCCAAGCAGCTGATTACCCTGGGTTACACAGAATCTAGTCTCTTTTCCCTGTCTGCCTCTCTCCTTCAAGTGCACACACACACACACACACACACACACAAGTTCACTTCCACTCATTAAATTTATTATCCATTGTCAAATCTGACTTTCTTATGTACACCTAGCTGTACGCTGAATTTTCTGCACGCAGAGCCAGCCTATCTCCCTTTCCCGATCTGTAACATCATTCAAACAGGCATTCAATGTGACAAGGTCTCAATGAGTTCAAGGATGTTTGTTTCTTTTGGATAAATATACATCCGCTGGCTCAGTCTTTCTCCCTCTGTTTTTCTGACTCTCTCTCCTTTTTCATGCAAACGTACACCGAGTCTCTCACAACACGTGCGAATAAATGTCTCGAGGGCTCCTGAGTTCAATGTCACGCTGGGCAGAAGTGGAGCAAGAGTGGAGGGAGAGCGTGCGGCGTGCGGGCGGGGAGACTCCCTTTCCAGCCAGCAGAGGGCAGCCGCCGGGAGGCGCTGGCGCGCGAGGGCTGAGCGGAGCCTCGCCTCGCTCGGACAGCCTCAGCCTCAGCACCTGGCGCGCCGGAGCGGGGAGCGCAGCCACTGAGGGCAGCGGCGGCGGCGGGAGCCAAGCGCGCAACGAGCAGCGGCGCGGGCGGGAAGCAGAAGCCGCCGCCGCCGCCGCCGCCGCCGCGACGGGCAGCCGGGCTCGGCGGCCGCCGGATCGGGCCCCTGCCCCTTCCGCTTCGTGTCCCCGGCGCTGGGCGGCCGGCGAGTCTGGAGCCCGCGCCGTCGCCGGCCGCGTCCCCCGGGCATGGAAGGAGGCGGCAAGCCCAACTCGTCGTCCAACAGCCGGGACGATGGCAACAGCGTCTTCCCCACCAAGGCGCCCGCGACGGGCGCGGGGCCTGCCGCGGCCGAGAAGCGCCTGGGCACCCCGCCGGGGGGCAGCGGGGCCGGCGGGAAGGAGCAGGGCAATTCCGTGTGCTTCAAGGTGGACGGCGGCGGCGGCGGCGGCGAGGAGCCGGCCGGGGGCTTCGAGGACGCCGAGGGGCCCCGGCGGCAGTACGGCTTCATGCAGCGGCAGTTCACCTCCATGCTGCAGCCCGGGGTCAACAAATTCTCCCTCCGCATGTTTGGGAGCCAGAAGGCGGTGGAGAAGGAGCAGGAAAGGGTTAAAACTGCAGGCTTCTGGATAATCCACCCCTACAGCGATTTCAGGTGAGGACTCCCTGTCGCCGCCCCACCCTCCCTTCCGGGCGCGCCCTTAAACGCGCTTCCCCGCTCTTGGGAGGGGGCGCACGGGGACTCGCGGGGAGGGGGTGCCGGGCTGGCGGCGGGCGGCGCCGCCGGAGGCTTGCACTCGGGCGACAGGCTCGACTCTTCCACAACTAGTTTCCACCCAGGAGGAGGTTGTCTGATGTGTTCCTGTTGCCCGGGCACCCCGGGGAGGTTCTCCTGCTTTGCCTCGGGAACTTTGGGGCCAGGTCGGGGAAGAAGGCCACGGTGACCCCCGGATGGGAGGATGCTAAGTTGTGCAGGGAAACTTTCCCTTCGGAGATGAGAGTGTAAGAAAGTGGCCAGAAAGTCGTCTTGGGGGTGCCACCCTCCCTCGCGCTACTCCCCCAAGAAGTGGGTCCCTCCCAGAGGGGAAGAAGCCGCCCCTGGGTTTGAGGAGAGGATGGGGCGACCGGAGACAGTGACTCACAGGTCCCAGCCGGTCCAGCCTCTCTCGCCTGTGGGGAGTGTTATTAGTCTGTCTCTCAAACGCTTATAGTCGCTGGGTATCCTCAGTGCCTTGCTTCAGGATAGTGGCTGGCAGGCTGAGGATTGGTAATTTGCGCTTGGAGAGTCCCTGACTTGAGATTTCAGTGGAGCTGGCGCTGCCAGGTGGGGCAGGAGCGTGACAGGAAGCCTCGAGTTCCCGAAACGGAGACAGGGGGCGTTTCCAGAGCCCCCTTCCTGAAACACAGGAACACCCTTTCTTGACCTTGGCTACTAGTCTATTTCAGAAATTTCTTTCCCGTTTCCCAACTCGGGAACAAGGGCAGGAGAGCTGTCAGCTGTCAAGGAAACTCTGCTTCGGCGAATTAAAATTAAGACATTTCCTGATCTTATTTGTCGCCCAAGTATTCATTCGGTTATAAGCATGTTTAGAGATTATCAAATGAAGGTCGTGAAGTAGATCCTCTTATTAGTGCGCGAACACCCTGCTGTCACGTTATATTAGCGCCGGAAGAAGGCTGGGCTTTTAATTTAAAAAAAAAACCCACAAAAAAACCAAAATTAAAACTCTGGGTGACATCTATCTATCCATTTATTGCTGAAATTGTTCGGAAAGGAAAAAGAAGAAAAACAGTGTGTGCACAAACTAAGAAGTTTTAATAGGCGGCTGTTAAACAGCCAACGAATGTAGCAATAAAAAGAAGCATTACTTTGAGTTATGTTTACAAGCTAAGGGACATTGCCTTCAACTCCACGCCTTAATGGGAGCTGTCCACAGTTCTGAATGACATTAGCTATGGAAAACCCATACTCCTGCCACACAAAGCCTTGGAGCAACTAACTGTCTTCACCTTCTCTGAGATATCTATACACAACATATATTCTCAGAAATAAGTAGCCACTATTATTTATGAATAGGGTGAATGGATTTTAGGAAGTGTGGAATGTGTAAGGTTCTAACTTGCAAAACCACATAGCAAAGTCCAATGGAGGACTTATAAAACCTAACAACATTTTAGTCTATGGAAAATGAAGAGTTTGACAGAAAAAATGTTAATATGAAAAGGATCTACATATTTCCTCCATTAGATACTTATAGAAACAAACTTATGAATGACCCTGTTCTAAGGTATATAAGATTTTCATGTTCTTTAGAATTTTAAAGGTTGAAATAAAATGTAGAATACTATCTGTACCTCAGTCTTCAATGGAAATATATTGCAACCCATATTATAATTTTTTCATGAAAAAACTTTACATGGAAACAGCCTTCAGTCTTAATAAGAAAAGTAAGCATAGCTTTCCAGAAATATATGTAGTTCAATATTTACATGCAAATAAAATGCTAAACTTTGTTTATTTAATTTCACACTCAATTAAATGGTTACTTATGATACTTTTATTTCTTGAACAGTGTGAAAAGAGACTACACTTTTTCAAAATGGTAGATTATATCAAATAATTAAACTTTCATCAGTTACTACATAAAAACCATGGGGCCACCTTTCAGGAATCGGCATACTGTGCCAAAATCTTTTGAATGAATGAAATTCATGAAATTAAAGATTCTCTACATTTTCCCAAATGAATCATATGAGACAAAATATCTCTTTAAAACAAAAAAAATTGTTACTAAACAGAGGAAGAAATTGAAATCAGTTGATGGTTTAATTTTATCATGCATTTTAAAGAAATGAGAGATGATTAAAGAGTGCTCTAATACCCTAAACAAACTCTACTGTGGAACAGTTTGGAATATTTGATTTTCCCTTGCATAATTGGAAAAAGGAAATGATAGACATAAATTAAACAGCTACTATGATTTAGGTTTTTAACTGGAAGGAATCTGAAAAAAATAGATTTAAAAACTCACAAGTACTATATATGCCGGTTTTCTAAAACGACGAACTAAGGAAGAAATATAAATACTTGCTTGCATATGTTTAAGTCTTATTAGTATTTCATTGATGTCTTTACATGATCTTAATACCAATATAGGATTTCTCAAAATCTATAACATGTCAGGATAACATAATGAAAAAAGCAAAAATAAGAAAGACAATTCTGGCAGTATTTTTTTTTTCCTAAAGGAAAAGCCATATGGGAGTAATCACCCACACAACAGAAATGTTATAGTCATGATCTCTTCACCTCAGACCCTTCCCTGGTGAAGACACTTTAAGGGAAGTGCTTTGCTATGTTTCATACAAATGCCAAACTTAAGCTCAGTAATCATCTAGTGGCTGAAAAAGTGACACTTAAGAATACATTTCCACGGAGAACGGGGGAGATATCAGAAATTAAACATACCCAGGGCTTTTTCCTTCACTATCCTAAGCCTTTGCAGGGCCAGCTAAGTTTTGCAGGCAGCTCTTTGGTCAGCCCCACACTGCTGAGTGTAGCATGAGTTCGCCACTCCAGGGCATGTCAGGACTTTAACGCTGTGGCTAGCGGTCTAGTCCCTTCTCAGGATGATTGATTTCTAAGTCAGGCTCCTTTCTCCTTCCCTCAGGCAGCAGGGCTGTGCTCCCACTGAGACTCCCAGAGAGCTAGCCCAGTGTTGCTCTCACCCGCCTGGGCCCAAGAGTGCTATTGCTGTGTCTGGAGGGTAGTTTTCTCCTACCTCTGGTGTAAGTAGGGCAGAGGCCCTGTATTTCCCTTCCTTCTCAGGGGAGGATGATGTTAGAAACCTTCAGGGACTAAAGAGGCGTCAAATACCATCAATACTGTTGGAAATAGCTGGGGGGGAGCTAGAGAATTTAGTAAAAAAAAAAAATTGTATGTTTTTGTTTATACCATGGTATATAATCACCCAAACTAGGGAAAATATAGTTACTTAAAAAATAAGATTACACTGATTTTTGTGTGGTGAGGACATGGTCTCAGTCTTACTGAGTTTCATGTGAACAACACACACACACACAAATAATTTAATTTGAAAGTTAAATATGATTTTGAGATTACTAACAGTGATTTTACATTTATTAGCTAAAACTTTACCTTTCATTCATTAAATAAAAAAGTGACACTGGTCAAGCATTGTGCTTTCATAGCCAATCCATAGTTATGATATAATCATTCAAGTACATTGAAAGAATAGCTAGAGGACCTTTGTGGATGTTTGTTATTACGTGAGTAATTTACCTTAGAAGAATTTATCAACAGATTATTTGTCATTTCAGAGATTCTGACATTATTTTGTTGGATCATGCTTACATAAGTACTTTTTTTAAAAATAATGCTCCCATTCCATATATATTGCCAGCAAACCTCTTGCCTCTGGTAAGGGAGGAGATTTTATATCTTGACTCATTATTTCTTCCACTGCTTTTCATCAATTAGTGTGAATAACTGAAAAGCTTATTGTGTCGTAAGTACACAAGGACTCTAGAGATGGGAGTCACTTCCTGAAGATTCTGCCGTATCTGGGCTTCCGTCTCTGCCTCATGTTGCATCTACAACTGTGCTGATGTCAGAGATCACTGATGTGTTCATTAGTGAAGGGAAGCTTCCTCCATAGAACAGTTAGTCAGAGAGAGAACACTTGTTTCTAGGAGCTTCTCCTGAGAAAACAGTTCAACCTTCTGGGGTTTAAGGACTAATTAGCCTACTGCTATGTTATCTTTGTGCTGAATACACTGTATTCTCCCAGCAATGCTCATTTTATTTGCTTTCCATATCAACACAGCCAAAATTGACCGTAAGAATTTACTTTTTTTCCTGTTACGTGAACCTTTTTATATCTTATAAATTCAATTCAGTTCTTCTTAGTGGCTCTAGCAACTGTTAGGCCCAATTAAAGTGAAACTATTTGAAAGATTCGGAGGTATGAATTTATTCAGTTACTTTTTCTTAGTATACATGTAAACTATAAAACTTTAAATTTTATTAAATATTTCATTATTTAATTGCAGTTAATAGATATAGTGATCATACTATTAAAATATTACACGATATTTTCCATTTTTTTTCTGAGCAACTTTGCCTTTAAACCTACTTTTGGGGACATGGTGTAAATTGAGTCATTGGGCAGAAGCACTTTTACCAATTCATATTTAATTATGTGGGCTTGTATTTATGAACTTGCATGGTGAATAATAATGAAAGAGTTTCAAATGCATTGGAACCATATATTACTTACCACTGTTATCATAGGGTCATTTAACAGAATCTAGTTAAACTATATCTGCTTGATCGAAAACCAGAACTCAAAATAACACCAACACCAGAAAACAAATTAAATAGTATTTGTAATTCTGCATTATTCCACTCAATGAACCTGTGTCCCCGAGTGAGTATGAGGCAAGCAAAATATATCTCTGATCCTGATGTGAGCATTTTGCTATCCTGAGTGTAATTCTTATGTTTAGCAGATAATTCACTCCCTTACTTGGAGACAAAAATTGGGTTTAGGATGAAGACTTTCCAATAGAGTTTCTTGTAAGTATCATACAAATTATGGCAGACCATCAGCACTGCAGGAAGAGTACTGAACATGTTCAGGGTCTGTGACAAATTTTCATTTTATCATGTTGGGCAAAGAAGTAGCAAACTATGAATTAGGCTGACACCATATATTTTAGGACGAGAGGTAGTGGTAATAAGAAAAATTCTGCATACACTAGGATAAAAAACTATTTTCACTTACATTTTCTTCTAAAAATAATTTTTTGTGTGTGTGTGTGAAGGCATCTTAATGCACAACTTAGCATTATTTCCCCCTCCACCAAAAAAAAAAAAAAATCAGGGGAAAATGGCGGTGCTTCCTGGTTCATCCTGGAATTTTCTGTTTTTGCAAAATAAACCTCATGGCTCTATTAATTCTCTGTGTGTGTGGTGTGTGTGTGTGTGTGTGTGCGCGCACACGTGAGAGAGAGAGAGAGAGAAAAACTGTTCAAGGGACATCTGTATACAAGGGACATCTGATAAATGCTCATTTATCTGACACACTTCACCCAAGTTTGAGTGATAAAAATTGATTTTGTGGGGCTTCCCTGGTGGCGCAGTGGTTGAGAGTCCGCCTGCCGATGCAGGGGATACGGGTTCGTGCCCCGGTCCGGGAAGATCCCACATGCCGCGGAGCGGCTGGGCCCGTGAGCCATGGCCGCTGAGCCTGCGCGTCCGGAGCCTGTGCTCCGCAACGGGAGAGGCCACAGCAGTGAGACGCCCGCGTACCGCAAAAAAAAAAAAAAAAAAAAAAAAATTGATTTTGTGACCCTTTTCAAGTTTATTCATTAATTTCCTCGTAATATTCTTCAACCGTTTGACCTAATAATTGACCACTCAGTTAAAGCAAGGTAGCAAAATTATGCATGCCTCAGATTTACAATTTAACAATCTTATTTACATAGACCTGTTTTTATTTTCAAGATGTTATTTATATCTCTAAAGAAGTAAGGCTAATTACATACACATAGAGTTAGCAACTGTTTACAAATTTTATATGTTCAGGTTTGTTTCCAGTATTTCAGTATTGTAAACAGTGCTGCAGCAAACATCTTTGTGCATGACTTTTCTTCATTATATTCTGTACCTGTTGATTTTACCAATTAATACTGCTATCAATTGAGACACATCTTAAAAGTATAAGTGACGTGGGTTCACCAGTGCTGATGTTCCTGTTTAGATATTCACAGGCAGTTTTAGGACGGAAAGTCAAAATTGTCCTCCATTCTATTCATCACAGAGTACATAGAGTGGTAAGAGAGATCTTATGTCATGTCCTGTTATCCAGTGTCTAATGATGTTATTGCGCTGCTTACAGTCCTTTGAGGCCGCCTTCCCATTACTCTTGAATACATTTGACAAACCTTACATGAGCTACAGGACCTTGCATAATTTCAACCTATGTGGGCAACCTCGTCACACACCACTCGCTTCCTCCCTGTCGTCAGCCACCAGGGTAAATTTTCAGCTCCTAGAACCAGCTGAAGTTCTCTCCTGCCACAGAGAGTTTGATGTGACATTTAACCCCACTGCCTGAAATTCTCCTTTCACTTTTTGTCATTCTGCATCATAGCTTGTTTCTCCTTGTCATCTGGATTTCAGTTTAATCATTGTGATCACCTTCACCTCCACCACCCCCCATTTTATTTTCTCTCTGGGCCTCTTGTTTCATCAGAATTTATATTTTATGTATGTCCCTCCACTAGAATTCAAGCTCACAACCCCATCAGTATTATTCAATTTTATATTCCTAATGCCATAAAAATGCACATAATAGACTTTTTTTTTCCTGCTAAGCTTTCTCAGATGCTTTATTTTTTTTACAGTTTTTTTGAGATATTATTTACCTACCGTTACGGTTCACTCATTTAAAGGGAATGATTGCTTTCTAGTATGCTCACAGAGTTGTGCAACCATTACCACAATCCATTTTAGAAAATGTTATCACTCTAAGAAGGAACTCTATACCAATTAGCACTCACTTTTGTCTTTCTCCTTCCCTTCCTCCCCTCACAGCTCTGTCCAACCACTAATCTACTTTCTGCCTCTATAGAATTCTTTTTTTATTCTGGAAATTTCATATCAGTGGAGTCATACAATATGTAACCTTTTGTTATTGGCTTCTTTCCCTTAGCATAATGTTTTCAAGTTTCGTCTGTGTTGCAGCATGTTTCAGTACTTTGTTTTGATATGCATATACCAAATTTTATCCATTCATCAGTTGATGGATATCCGGATTACTTTTAGCTTTCGGTTTTATGAATACTGCTGGTATGAACACCGTTATATATTTTTTGTGCAGAGGTGTATTTTCATTTATCTTAGAAGTGAAATTTCTGGGTCAACATAACAGACTTTTAAAAAATATTACTGAATGAATGGGCAAAGAATTAGTCTCCAACCAGAGTGTGCCACATTTATTCTTTACATTAATAAATCCAGATAAAGAAAGCTGTTTCTTCCCTTACAGCAATAGTTGGCATCCCCTCCTGTTGCCACCTGCAAGTACATGTCCCAACTATTACATTTTCCTGCCCAATATACAGAGGACTAAATGAAACTGCAGGGAGGTTAAGCAGCATAAACCTGGTGACATAGATAGATAGTAAGAACTGGGCCAGGAGTTCAGCTCTTTGGAATTTTGATTCTGTCACTCCAACTCTTTTACCTAAAAAGAAACGAGGCTGCCGATATAAATAATTCTCCACACCTGTGGGAAAACAGTATGTTAGACCTTATCATTTATTCTTCCTCCCTCCTGAAACCATCCCAAAATAATGTGAAAAAAACACAAAAATACATAGACAACTAGAAGAAAGAGGAGAAAGCAGAGAACAAGAGATCTCAAAAACATTTTGGAAAATAAAACATTTTGGAAAAGAAAGCTAATGGAGAAATTATTCTACTTACACAATCCTTCACCATTGAACTGCAGAAGTGTTCAGGAAATGAAGGGAGCAGTTGAGAGAGAATTTCCAGGAAAGCCAGGCTGAAACTAGGAGGATTAAGTAAGGGTCTCCTTAGTGAGTACAGAACTCTTTTTTTTTAACATCTTTATTGGAGTATAATTGCTTTACAATGGTGTGTTAGTTTCTGCTGTATAAAAAAGTGAATCAGCTATACATATACATATATCCCCATATCTTCTCCCTCTTGCATCTCCCTCCCACCCTCCCTATCCCACCATTCTAGGTGGTCACAAAGCACCGAGCTGATCTCCCTGTGCTATGTGGCTGCTTCCCACTAGATATCTGTTTTACATTTGGTAGTGTATATATGTCCATGCCACTCTCTCACATTGTTTCAGCTTACCCTTCCCCCTCCCCATGTCCTCAAGTCCATTCTCTACGTCTGCATCTTTATTCCTGTCCTTCCCCTAGGTTCTTCATAATGTTTTTTTTTTGTTTTTGTTTTTTAGATTCCATATACATGTGTTATCATACGGTATTTGTTTTTCTCTTTCTCTTTCTGACTTACTTCACTCTGTAAGACAGACTCTAGGTCCATCCACCTCACTACAAATAACTCAATTTCATTTCTTTTTATGGCTGAGTAATATTCCATTGTATATATGTGCCACATCCTCTTTATCCATTCATCTGTTGATGGACACTTAGGTTGCTTCCATGTCCTGGCTATTGTAAATAGAGCTGCAATGAACATTGTGGTACATGACTGTTTTTGAATTATGGTTTTCTCAGGGTATATGCCCAGTAGTGGGATTGCTGGGTCATATGGTAGTTCTACATTTAGTGTTTTAAGGAACCTCCATACTGTTCTCCATAGTGACTGTATCAAATTTACATTCCCACCAACTGTGCACGAGGGTTCCCTTTTCTCCACATCCTCCCCAGCATTTATTGTTTGTAGATTTTTTTTTTTTTTTTTTTTGGCGGTACCTGGGCCTCTCACTGTTGTGGTCTCTCCTGTGGAGGAGCACAGGCTCTGGACGTGCAGGCTCAGCGGCCATGGCTCACGGGCCCAGCTGCTCCGTGGTATGTGGGATCTTCCCGGACCAGGGCACGAACCCGTGTCCCCTGCATCGGCAGGCGGACTCTCAACAATTGCGCCACCAGGGAAGCCCTGTTTGTAGATTTTTTGATGATGGCATCCTGACTGGTGTGAGATGATACCTCATTGTAGTTTTGATTTGCATTTCTCTAATGATTAATGATGTTGAGCATTCTTTCATGTGTTTGTTGGCAATCTGTAAATCTTCTTTGGAGAAATGTCTGTTTAGGTCTTCTGCCCATTTTTGGATTGGGTTGGTTGTTTTTTTGATATTGAGCTGCATGAGCTGCTGGTAAATTTTGGAGATTAATCCTTTATCAGTTGCTTCATTTGCAAATATTTTCTCTCATTCTGAGGGTGGTCTTTTTGTCTTGTTTACGGTTTCCGTTGCTGTGAAAAGCTTTTAAGTTTCATTAGGTCCCATTTGTTTATTTTTGTTATTATTTGCATTTCTCTAGGAGGTGGGTCAAAAAGGATCTTGCTGTGATTTATGTCATAGCGTGTTCTGCCTGTGTTTTCCTGTAAGAGTTTTATAGTCTTTAATTCATTTAGGCCTTATATTTAGGCCTTTAATTCATTTTGAGTTTATTTTTGTGTATGGTGTTAGGGAGTGTTCTAATTTCATTCTTTTACATGTAGCTGTCCAGTTTTCCCAGCACCACTTATTGAAGAGGCTGTCCTTTCTCCATTGTATATTCTTGCCTCCTTTATCAAAATAAGGTGACCATGTGTGCATGGGTTTATCTCTGGGCTTTCTATCCTGTTCCATTGATCTATATTTCTGTTTTTGTGCCAGTACCATACTGTCTTGATTACTGTAGCTTTGTAGTATTGTCTGAAGTCAGGAAGCCTGATTCCTCCAGCTCCATTTTTCTTTCTCAAGATTGCTTTGTCTATTCAGCGTCTTTTGTGTTTTCATACAAATTGTGAAATTTTTTGTCCTACTTCTGTGGAAAATGCCATTGGTAGTTTGATAGGGATTGCATTGAATCTGTAGATTGCTTTGGATAGTATAGTCATTTTCACAATATTGATTCTTCCAGTCCAAGAACATGGTATATCTCTCTATCTGTTTGTATCATCTTTAATTTCTTTCATCAGTGTCTTATAGTTTTCTGCATACAGATCTTTTGTCTCCATAGGTAGGTTTATTCCTAGGTATTTTATTCTTTTTGTTGTAATGTTCAATGGGAGTGTTTCCTTAATTTCTCTTTCAGATTTTTCTTCATTAGAACTCTTAATCTGACATCAGAATGCTTGGAGCCTGGTCAGTTC
This sequence comes from Lagenorhynchus albirostris, assembly GCF_949774975.1. Taxonomy (NCBI): domain Eukaryota; kingdom Metazoa; phylum Chordata; class Mammalia; order Artiodactyla; family Delphinidae; genus Lagenorhynchus; species Lagenorhynchus albirostris. The sequence continues at coordinate 37,732,758 of NC_083097.1, read as the reverse complement.
TCCGCAGGCAGGACACTGGGGAAAAAATACCTCCAATGGGAGATGAGACACTTCAATGTCTTCCAATAAAAATTCTTATTTATTACTTAATGACCTTGCAAAAAGCCTCACATTGTGCACAGAGACTGTATGTATATTTGGGTATTACATCATCTGATATGATCTAAAAGCAAAAGATTACAGGACTTTTGAGAAAAGTCTTTATCATAAAAGAGAAAAACTAAGTCAAACAGCAAAAGAAAGTGCCGAGAACAAAGAAGCATTTGGGATAAGGGGAAACTCAACATTATTTAAAAATACTCTAAAAGTTATATCTTCAGAAATGTATTTTATCTGTACAGTAAGAACAATATGCTATGAAAAGAATACCCAGGATGTAGTAAGTTGGCATGTAAAGTCTAGGAAATCTCTCAGAATTAGGGCAAAAAGAAAAAGAGAAAACAGAAAATATAAGCAAAATAAAGGATAATTTATAAGGTCAAACTCCATAAAAGGAGTTTCAAGATGAGAACATAGTGTGAAAATGGACATATGGGATTAACAGAGACATTTTAAACAAAATTTTGCAGATAGCAGGGAGTGAAACGTCTTTCTGAGAAAGTCATAGAGCACTCAGCTCCAAGAAAGGAAAAGACCCCATCAGGAACCTCACACACCTCAGAACACCTCTGAATCAGAAAAAAGCAAAAGAAAACAAAATCCTAAAACTTTCCTAAGAGAAAGTTATAAGCTTACAGTATTTCTCAAGAAGTGAGAAAATACTGTAAGCTAAATGATAGTGTGACAAAGTCTACAAAATTCTGAGAGAAAGTGACATCTAAAAGAATTGTATACCCTGCCATAATATGAAGATTAAAGAAAGCCAATTAGAATTCAAGAACTCTAATATTAACCACCCATGTATCCTTTCTTACAAAGTTATTGGATCATGTGCTTCAGCAAAACAAGGAATCACACCCAATAGCGTGAAAACGGAAGACGGGATATGGGATCTCACAAAGAAGAACCTTGAAAGAAAGTCCCCGGAGTACTCCTGAGTAGCTAGCTGGTCTTGAAGGAAACCAGTCTAGACAGGGACCAGAAAGCAGAGGCCTCTGGAGAAAGGCCTTCATGGGAGAGAAAATGGATAATCAGCAGTTGAAAAGTAGTGTTAATAGGTGGTCCACAGATCCTTTGGAACAAGATATGTATGACTTTCATATGAATACCTATTGAGTACATTAAATAGAAACAAATAAACAAAAGATCTTTATCAACTCCAGGATGATTTGAAGGTGTGTAAAAAAGGAAAAAAAATTACAATGCTTGGATCAGCAGTGAATAACACTTACCTGGCCATTTTAAAGTAAACAAGGTTGACTGATTTAAACAAAGATTATGGTCCAGTTATTCTGGGAGGAAAGAGAAAGGTAGATGAAGGTTGGGTGTCCTAAGGAAGCTAAATCCTCATCTGCCATAACTGGCAATTAGCAGGGTTTAAAGTTGATGTATCAGTTTCTTTTTGAAATGTGAATTTAATGTCAAAAGAAAAAATTAGGGTGTTTAAGAAGTGGGCACGTAGAGTGAAAGGAAGGGAGCTTATAATCTTCTTATAATCCTTTAATGCTATTTTACTTGTTAAAAAAAGATTATGGGTATGTTTTGAGGTGACATATAGCTTTGTTAAGAACACAGGTTCTGGAGCCAGCCTGTTTGGGTCAGAATCCCAGTCCACCACCTTAGTATCTGGGCCTCAGTTCCCTTAATTATAAAACGAGGAAAAGAATATATATATATCTTATTGGGTTGTTGGGAAGATACATATTTTATATTTGTATTATGAATATATAGTGTCTAGATATGTAGTGCTTAGAAATAGTATACTTTGCTTCTTAATGCTATGTAAGTGTTAGCTAAAATTATGAAAGTAAAATTGGAGCAGAATTAAGGAGTGTGAACTATTTAAGAAAGGAGAATACGAAGTAGACGCCTGACAGTCTTCAGAATTCCTTTAGCAAATGTGTCAGTGAAGGCAGGGCCATGTAAATGATATGCTGTTCTGTTTTCTTTGTATCTTCAGGGAAGTCTGGGCAGCAGAAGCCCTGATGTGTAGTGGCCGTGTTTGTGTGTGCTCTGTGAAATAAGTTCACTCATGAGGGAATTAGCATTGGAAAACATCTAATACATCTTCTATCTGCAAAATTTTCAAGATATAACAGTATTATCTTCTAAGTTGGTATAGAATGCTACAGTGTTGAACATTGAGAAATAGCTTTTAGGGAAAATTCTGATGACACTGAGTTGCCATTAATCCTTCCCATTACTCTTTATTTTCATCAGAAAATGGCATAAGCCATTTGGGATCTTATTTCAGATCAGTTAAACGTTATATATGAGTCAAATAAGATGATTCATAACTTGCTAATTTCTTTCATTTTCCTTTTTATGGTCAATTTTTTTTCCATTGGAGTGTAATTGACTTATAATATGATATTAGTTTTCAGGGGTACCACGAAGTAAGCCAATATTTTTATACATTATGAAATGATCACCATGATTAGTCTAACTATACAAAGTTATTACAGTATTATTGGGTATATTCCCCATGCTGTATATTACATTCCCATGACTTATTTATTTTATAATTGGAAGTGTGTACCTCTTAATCCCCATCACCTATTTATTATTTATTGTCAAATTTAATAGTCTATGAAAAATGGTTATTTAGAAATATAATTTAAGGAAAAATTCTTTTTTACATCATTTTAGAGCAGATGTCACTTATTGCCCTATGTTAGCATTGTTAGTTTTTAAAGAGTATACTTTATGAAAAATTATACAATCTTGGTTGTTTGAGAGACATGAACAGAGGCTGAGAAAATGAATATTGAAGGTTATATGAGTAATATTTATAGGGAGAACGAGTATTCCTTATTTTTTTTGTAGAAGAGTCATTCATTGTTTAAATAATTATTTTTAAAAATAATCTTTGTTCTGAGCAATAAATTTGGTATTTGTCTTGGAAAATCATGTAAGTGAATTAGGATGAAGATTAGAAACAGATATATTGTCCAGGATTCAGATGTATTTTTTTAAATATATAAAATAGCAGAAATATGTGCTAAAATTACCTAGTTACGGTTGTACATATATTGAATAATATAAATAACCCCAGAATCCTATTAACTTAATTATTGATTATACAAATCATTCATTGGCTATCCATTTATGTTAGTGACACTTAGGCTTCCAGCCTCAGAGAATACTTTAAGAATCAGATGAAATCTGTGGATTCTCAGCCTGGAAAAGTACATGTATTCACAAAATTTTTGTTTGTGATTTTAAGAGATTTGTGGTTCCCTTCAAGCACATTTATTTTCGGACCCCAAGTTAAGACTTCTTGAACTAATATTTTTACACAGAAATAGGATACTAAAAATAATGCATGGAAGACAGAGTTTTGCTTGGACATTTAAGAATTAAAGCTGTAGTTAGAAAGATTTGCCTTGAGAGGGAGAGAATTCCATCAGCCAAGTTAGTTCACTTTTGAGGCTGGATACCTCATCCACAGGGATTGAATAGAGACAGTCATTCTGTTGTTGGGTCAGTCAGCATAATCAAGCACAGAGTTATAGCTAGAATATATTTGGGGTGAGAAGAGGCTAAATTATTTTTTTGCAGAAGATATTTATCTGCCTGAAAGAGCTAATTGAACTAACTGATAAATGGTAGCATTACCTGCAAAGTTAATTAAGAGAGTTTATTATAAGAAAAATATATTAAAATATATCAGGAACTTTCCTATATGTTAACAACTGTGATTGAGGATATTTAATAGAAAAAAATACCACTGACTACAAAAACCAAAAATATAAACTATATATAAAAAGATGAGTTATACAGTAGGTAATATTAACCAAATAAAATAATTGAGTAAAATGCATTGTTATCAGTTTACAACAAAATTAAATCCAAATAGGTTTAGATTTATAAAAGGTAAAAATAACTTAAATCAGAGTTCCTAGAAAAATATTAGTGAATTATTTAATAATATTGCTATGGGGGAAAGCTTTCCAACATTCGACTCCAAAGACTCTGTAAATTGTTGAAACTTTTCTAAATGTCAGTTTGACCCTATAGAAAAAGTCCTTGAAAATGTATAGGCCCCTACCTAATTTTACAGAAAAAAATATGACACATGTAAATACATGGATACAAGGATGATTCCTATAAATACTTTTCATAATAATAGAAAATTATAAAGAAATATAACCTGAGTAAAATTTCAACCCTATCCTAAACCTCTGGTTATCAGTTATTCTCCATATCTCTGCCCTGCCTTTTCTTCATAGAACTTCGCACAGTTTATTATACTAAATGTTTTGTTTATCTCATTTGATTAGCTACCCTCATCTATAATTTAAGCCTAATTTAGGAGGAGGGTTTTTTTATTGTTGTAACCATTTTGTTCCTAGGGCTAGATGCATGCATGGCACGAAGTAGGCACTTCATAAATATGAATGAATGAAGAAATTTTATGAACATTATGCTTAATCTTGATTTTTTTTTTTTTGCGGTACGCGGGCCTCTCACTCTTATGGCCTCTCCCGTTGCGGAGCACAGGCTCCGGACGCGCAGGCTCAGCGGCCATGGCTCACGGGCCCAACCGCTCTGCGGCATGTGGGATCTTCCCCGACCGGGGCACGAACCCGTGTCCCCTGCATCGGCAGGCGGACTGCGCCACCAGGGAAGCCCCTTAATCTTGATTTTTATACACAATTTCCAACAACCAGATGGTTTTTTCCCCTATATTTCCTGCAACGAAACTAATTTAGTGTAGATAGTTTAATCTGACATACAGAGACATGTATTTAGAAATAAGATTTTATGCCATTTAAAATAACATATATACATACTTGTATTAATTCTGTTTACTGTAATGCTTGTTTTTATGTAGTTAAAAAAATTGGGGGGAGATATATATTGTGGATCTTTTGGGATGGCTCTTGTTTCACAGCCCTATAAAAACTATTTAAATGTCATTGCCTTTGTAATCAATGCTGTCTTCATCAGAACAGTTGAAATATATCTCTCTGGGTAATGACATTAAGAAAGAATGACACATTTACTTTCTTGTATGTAGCTTTTTTTTTTGCTTTTGCCAAATCGCACTGCTTGGTGTAACAGCAGTGCACATTTCCTTTCAAGCCCTATTGTATAGAGATGGAAAATTAGCACTGTCTCTATAGGTATAATTAATAAAAGATTGAGTCAGTGTTTTGAAAGAGGATTAATTTTGAATTTTAGCTCTGTGGTAAGTAGCTTTTTTTACTGTGTTCACCAAAGAACAAAAATTCCAACCAAAAATTTTCTGAGTAAGCACTATTAAATTGATCCTTGTGTAGTTAATGGAAAGGATATCATATATCTTGATACAAGAAAATTGAAGTTGACATAATTTTCAAAAGGAAAGGGAACTTGAATCTGAGAAGACAGTGATAGTTTGGTTTTTGCACATAAAAAGCAGAGCAAATAGAGAGCAAAATGAAAAACACATTGGACAACTTTTACAGGAAAACGGTCCCTTGAACCTAAAAGATAAGTAGTTGGGACTGACCTGTGACAACTGCAAGACTTGTGTTTTGTGAACCTCCATGTACGTCAAAGGAAGGAAGTAATGGGAAACAAAGTCATCTGATAGACCTGAGGACAGGTAGACCTGCCGCATAACCAACAGGTATTTGCTGGAAGAGCAGCTGAAACTGAGATGGGATTTGCACAACACAGTAGTGGGAGCTCTGCAGTCATTTGAAGAGGAAAAATGCTGTTCCCAGGTTTGTGGCAGGAAATACATGTTAAGGGCCTGGAACAATTTAACATACCAGATAGTAGGGAAGCTGTCAAAGAGAACCAGGGTAATATTAAAAAATATGAGTCAACTTGAAAAAAGCCAAGATGGGCTTCAGAAAAGCATAAGAATTTCAATGAGTTCAAACTTAATAGAAGTTTAAATTTAAGTTCATAATAATATAAGAAATCATTACCCACTGAAGCTCATAGGGACCCAATTCATTACCTTGAAACCTGGGTGAGTAAAAGGAAAGAATCAAGCTTTTCCTATATTATCTGACCCAATGTATAACCAAATAGTAGAGGAGGAAAAGAATGTCCTTATAAAATTATTAAAGCCAATACATGAAAAGATAATGATACAATTAGAAAATAACGATTTTACCACTCCCATGCAATGAATGCATCTAGCTGTTGGCATCCATAGGTATTCAAATACAGAGGGTGGAGGAATACGATGAACTTGCACCTGGAGCGTGTGATCAGCAAAATCCAGTGTTGGAGAACTGTCAGGCCTGCCAGCCAGGCTCTTTAACAGATAAATAGTAAGGAAAAGAATGGGATGAAGGAGAATTTGTAAATTAAGAGACGTTCTGAAAATGGAGGTTTGGACAGAGCAAACTATACAATCTAGGGATGCACAGTTGTGATGGAACTATAGAAAAATTTAGGGAAGCAACTACTACGAAAGGCAGCAGAGCTGTTATTTTGGAGGGTGGGAGGGGGCTGTGATTGGGACTATACACGTGGATGGGCTTCTTGGGTGGGTGGCCAAGTTCTATTTCTTGTCCTGGGTGGTGATTTCAAGGTTGTTTGGTTCATGATAAATCACTGTTTTCTCTAGTTTTCTGCATTTGTTTTATTTTATAATAAAAAGTAAAGGAAAAAAAGGGAAGAGGTCTTAATTTTCAAAAAGAAAGATCAATATATAATGAAAAGAAGTACAATATTACTGTTTATCTCTCTGTTTTACTCAGAGATCTGATTTGTTACAACAAAACCCTAACAATGCTAAGGCAAAGCAATTGGATGCAACTTTATGGTGGGAAAATGACTCAGACATAATCTCAGAAAAATCAGAACCTTAAGTCTTTTAACTTGATTTGAGGAGAGATATTCAGCCTCTTTGAAGCTAATCTGTAAAATTTGAGAAGGTAATATCTGTCCCCTTAAGAACGTTATGATAATAAGATGATATAGGAAAAGTGCCTGACACATAGCCAATATGTGATAAATATTAAATTCCCTGTTAATGTTATATAAGTACAAATAAATAAATCATAGTGTTTTTTCTAAAAGACGTGAGATTACACACACGAACTCACTCATTCAGTAAATATTTATTGAGTGCTGAGTATGTTTTCAGGGACGGTTAGGCGTTTTAGATATGAAAAAGAATGAAGCCAAGTCACAAGCTTTCAGAGGCTTTTTGTCTACTAAAGAAGACAGGCACATAAGGATGTAATTTTAATGGAAGGAAAGAAAGCCAGTAGGAAAACTGTATAAAATAATATACCACTAGAGAAAATCATGATGCATTAATTCCATAATATTTAATCATCAGCTAAATTTTAGTATTTTTCACTATTTCTCAGATTTCTTTTTGGTAAATGATTACAAATAATCAGTACTTTTGCATGTTTTTTTTGTCTGTCTTTTTTTTTTTCTAAAAAAGCAATTACCCTGCTGGGGTAAAATTCTCTCACATTTTTAACATTTAAATCTTTATTAGTCCATTGTTATACTGTTGTGATTCCAGAAAGCATAAAGTATTTTCAGGCTTGTTTTAAAAATCAATCAAATGGAGAATTATTTCAGAACTGTGTGCTTAAAAGAGAGAAAAATCCATTGGAAAATAGCAAAGGGATTTATTTATTGACTGAAAAGTGGAGTGCCTCTATATCTCTTTCCTATGTAAAATAAAGCTAATGGCTATCCTTCTGTATTAACAAATCATGTTGGAAAGAGAGAGAAAAGCTCTTAACCTACTTTCCTATCTTCAGTTTTTAACTTTATCATGCTTGCTAATTGTCTCGGTGTCCTTTAACTGTCTATTTCCATGATTCTTTCCCAGAGGCTTGGTTTAATTTTAAAAGTGTCTTGTATTCAGCCCTAATTATGTGAAAGCTCACTATAGGCAAACAGCAAGAGATAGTAATGACCAAAATGTCTTCTTAAATCAGTGCCAGGATACCACAAGCACAATGCTATAAACGTTTAGTAACTAGGAAATACCACTATATAAGGTAATACTTAGAAGCTAGTGATGTTTGAAAATAGGATTCCTTCCTAGAAACATAACTTCACTAACTGTGATGTTTTACATATATAATTCTGTGGTTTTATACATTTTATTTCTCTTATCAAGTGTTTAAAGAAGCTGAATACCCACACAGTCTCAAATTCTTTTCATCATCAGTAACTATACCTGAGGTGGTTCTACTTTATTTGAGTTAGAATAAAGTTAAAAAAATATGCAATCTGTGTGCCTAGAAATACTGTCCATTGTTTTCTTTGAAAAGCATGCTATTATGTTGACTTAAATGCCCACAGTAAATCAAGAAATTAAGCATTATCTGTCACTGTTATTTTTATATTCATTTAATGGGGGAAAGAGTACTGTTGAAATGTTTTAACTGGTCACACATGGGAAAAGCAACAGTCAGTGTTTTATTCTACAAAAGATGGTCAGAGTGCAGCCTTACCTGTTATGTTCAAACTGTGTGTCAGACACTGTTCCAAGTGTCTTTATATTATCTCACTGAGTCCTTAGAGTAACCCTGCAACAGATACTATTTGTGTCATACTACAGCTTAGAAAACCAAATTATGGAGAGGTTAAGCAGTCACACAGCTTAGAAGTGGAGAAGCTGGGATTTGAACCCAGGGATCTGTGTGAGAACTCAGGATATTAACCACTATCTTTTGTCCCAGAGGAATTCAGTCATGTCCTGATCCAGTGACTCAGTCTTTTTCTCTGACTTTACAAAAATGTACTGTTAGAACATATATTCTTTTTCTGGCCATAAGAATCTTAGTTATTCAGCTAATAGTCCTGAGTGGGAAATGGTGCCCCGTTAGCCAAATACTGGCTGCAGTTTTCTGAGAGCTTCATTTCTAGTTCAGCATGTTGGATTGGATCCTATGTGTAAACACCTAATTATTTCAGATGCTTATTTGTTTTTCTAAAAAGCTAAATGTTTGACAGTAAAGAGTTCAAGGTAAATCCTAAAAACTGAAATGTTCTTATCCAGGCAGGCAAATAAAATGGAAATAAAACTATAATGACTTCTTTTGACTCTACTCAAGTGTAATATTCCAGAAAATATAAGAACCAGTGAAAACAATTCTACTTCCTAAAGATACTTGTAATTTCCTTTCATTATGTTTTTCTGCATTCTTTTCAGTGATAGTGCTTATATACCAAAATGAACAGACTATTCAAATGAAAATAGCAATGAAGAGCTGTACTAATGAGGAAGGCATTGGAAGGTATTTGGAGATAGAAAGACGCTATAAACTTTAGTTTTAGGTAATGTTGAAGAGAGATATAGTTATTGCACAAAAAGGTCAAGATTTGCCATCAGATTGCAATCTACCACCATATAAATGTTAGATAGCTTATAAATTGGAGTTTATTAGAATAATAATGGATTACAATTGCTTGGGAAAATTTAGAAGGGTTTTTATTAGACTTCGAGTCTGCTGAAAAAAGGCAACTAAGAAAGGCAAGAAACAATGTAAGGTAACAGTGTACGGTTTTATGTGGCAGATGCCCAAGAAATTCCCCCCAAACTATAGTCCTGTTGTACCTCTGAGACCATTTCCTCAGGTATCCTGAAGTCTGATAACAGGATGGTCTACCGAATGGAATCACTGTTTCCAAAAACAATTATTTCATAACTCACTATTACTTATTGGGACTGTGGAGCTAGAAATAACCTGAGAAACTAAATCCCAAACAGAATTAGGAGCACCAAAAACAGAGATACTGGAGAATTAGGAAAAATCCTTCTGAAGCGTATCTGTTTAAAAATAGAATTAATTTTAAATTTTTGGAAAAATGAGATAGGTGATATTATCACCAATCATCAAGATCAGAATTTCCTGGATAATGATGAATAATTAAAAATGTATTTCATCATTTATCCTCTCTAAGTAAATTTAAATTCTTTGTCTATAAGAAACATGCTCACGGGGAGGGGGAAGGGTAAGCTGGGACGAAGTGAGAGAGTGGCATGGACATGTATACACTACCAAATGTAAAATAGACAGCTAGTGGGAAGCAGCCACATAGCACAGGGAGATCAGCTTGGTGCTTTGTGACCACCTAGAGGGGTGGGATAGGGAGGGTGGGAGGGAAATGCAAGAGGGAGGAGATATGGAGGTATATGTATATGTATAGCAGACTCACTTCCTTATACAGCAGAAACTAAGACAACAGTGTAAAGCAATTATACTCCAATAAAGATCTTAAAAAAAAAAAAAGAACATGCTCAAAGCATTTTCATTTAAACAACACCAAACAAAACAAACCCTTGGCTCTTGGTTATTTTTGCTACTTCCATAGTTTACCTTTTACCTTTAGAGACTTATAAAGATGAATTTATTTTCACTCTTTCTCCCTTGCTTATCATTACTCCTAAACCCTGCATTACCTGGCTTTCCATTTGAGCAGTATGCTGAAAAAACCAACCAACCAACCAACCGACCAACCAACCAAACAACAAATCTTGTAAATGTCATTTATCCTCCTTGTTTCTAAATCTAGTAAACACTTTCCAGACCTTATTTAACTTGAACCCTTATTGGCACTTGACACTCCTTCTTGACTTCTCTGACCCTTCTCTTCTCTGATTATCTTCCTACATCTCTGCCCACTGCTTCTGCAGGTCCCTGTCAGGCTCTAGCTCTTTCACCCTTAGCTTAAATGTTGTTGAGTCTCAGGATCCAGCTTCAAGGCCCCTTCTCTCATCTCTGTACATATTCTCCTTGGGAAATGTCATCCATTGCCATGTCTTGAACTACTATTGCCTACATGCTAGTGATTCTCTGATCTAGTCCAGCCCAGGGTATATGCCTTAGCATCAGACCATGTATCCAAATGCTTCTTTGATTTATTATGTTACCTTTGACCTGATGGCTAAAACTGCTCTTCAACTTATGTTTCCTTAAGAATGGAGTGATTAACAATGGTACTTAACCCTATATCTCATTATTATCCTAGGCTCCTACTTGTTTTTCCCTGGCACTCAGCCTATACTGCACAGGTGTGCACATGGGCATGTACACACACACACACACACACACACACACACACACACACACATGACTTACCATGCCTTACTTCTTCTACCTCCTAAATATCTCCTGAACAATCCTACCACTACCATGGATCATGTCCTCTTCCTCTTTTATTTTTCTGTTATGACCTATCCATTGGCTTCTAGTGTGGCTCCACTTCAGTCTTCCAAACCAACACCACATTGTACCTACTACATTTTGCTTCTTTGTCAACATACATACAATGGTCTTTCATGTGTCTATATTTTTTCACATTTTCCAAACCATTTAATATGAGTCTAAGGACAAAATCAAAATTAAAACCTAAGTAGACAACTTTATCTAGTTATTCTTTGGAGTTAGGCAGAGAAACAGTGCTGGGTTACAAAATTAAACTAGAGATAATAAACCAGAGCCAGACAATTTGCAATGAAATTCAAGAGGCAGGGCTCTGGAAAAATTCTCTGAAACTCCACAGCCATGTGATTCAATTTAATACTGATTTACTAATCACCTAGTATGTGCCAGCCACTGAGCTAGACCCAGGATAAAGCACTGAAGAAGGCAGACATCACTCCTGCTTTTTCTGAGCTTTCAATCTCCTGTGAAAGACATGCATTAAATGAGTAATGAGAGATGATCACTGTAATAAACTACAGTGTAATATATGAAGGAACAGAGCTAGAGGTTTTGTCTAATCCAGAGGGTTAGGAAGAGCATCCATGAAAATGTGACCATTGAGCTTAGAATTCAAAGACGAATAGGAATTAGTTAATTAATTAATTAGTGAATTAAACCAGTAGTTTCAGGTATGGTTGAGGATAGAACTAAAAAATCTGATAAATGACACTTGTAAGGAAGCAACTGCTGACAATATTTTGAGTTATTTTCCACCAGTATTAGTTGGACAGATAAGATAGGCTCATGATAGATAAATAGATAGATAGGTAGATAGACAGATTGACAGGTAATATTTAAGTACCTCTTAAGGATCACACCGCATATTTCTTTCTTTTATAATGTGTCATTACAGCCTTTGTCTATTTTTCCTCTGGCATGATTGTATTTGAATATACTCCCATTCAAGGCTCAGATTTCCCACAAATCTTTCAACACATAAATGACCGTCCCTTTACTCTGCATTCTCTTGGAATTTATTTATAATTCATATTCCATTATCTTGAGACTGCGTACACTTTCTGGTTATTTTAGCCATTCTATTCTTTCCTCTGTTTTTTTCAAATTCCTCTCAGAGCATTTATGTCTTCAACCTCATTTCAGTTTTGTTCCCTCCTGTACCATTTATCTGAATAACTTGAATGTCTTGTTCTAAGACATGCTTCAAACATATCTTACTCCAAATATGGTAAAATTCTTCTTCTGACTTTCTTATAGAGAAATAGATACCAAAAATATTTGAATAGTGCAATTATGGTTTTATTTTATTTTGTTTAATATGATTTCTAATCTATCTGATTGATAAATAAAACTATATAGGTTTATATAGAATTGCTTGTATGTGTGTTTTTCTAGAGCAAGTTATACCTGTATTACTCTTTTTTTTTTAAAGTTAACATTTTTTCCCAAATTTATTTATACCCATATTTTTAAGTTGAAATTCTAAAGGGAGATTTTAGAGATTTAATGTGCATACTTAGATTTTTCTGAAGGAAAAAAAAGGGCAAGAGTATCTAGTAACATTTTGAAAAGAAAACTAGTAAAATGATTTGTCTTATAAAACAATAAAAGTTCTTTTAAAAAGAATTATTTCTATGATTTAAAAAATTTTTTAATCTACCAGTAATCTATATACACTATAGGAAAGATCATTTAATCCAGTAGCAAATTTTACATTTTTATATTTATATCAGTATAATTGATTGAAGCAACATGTTATTGTTTTATTAATTTTTTTAAAGACCTTTAACTTTTTCACATCTTATATTTGATAACAGCAACATAGGCATTGTTATAAGATTTTCATGTTCTGAATACTTTGAAAGGCTTAGAATAAAACATATTTTTACATATATGTTTACATGATTTTTTTCAAGAATCAAAGTACAGACAGAAACCATAACCATGATTTTATTCTTTTTTTTTTTCTCTGACCAAAGTACTCAGTTTCATCCAGAAATTTAAAGAAATATTGGCAACTCTCTCAAGGCTTGTAAGAACTTGAAGAGGGGGACAGAGTTATGAGATAAATGTAAATTGTCACTCTTTCCATATGTGTATTACTCTTTATGTAATGATAAGATACATATTAAAAATGTGGTGGTTTCAGATGTAGAGAACAAATGTAGGGACACCAAGGGGAGAAAGTGGTGGGTGGGAAGGGTGGGATGAACTGGGAGATTGGGATTGACATGTATGCACTAATATGTATAAAATAGATAACTAATAAAAAAATAAAAGAAACAGAGAGGAAGTACAAAAAATATGTGGTAGTTTTTCTGAAGATTTCATAGACAATCTGGCTAGTATTCCTGATGACAAAGCATATTATACTGGAAAAGCTGAGTGCTAAATGTATATGAAGATTTGAAATAAAGTGATACCTCAAGAAACAAATCTTCTGGGAATAGAGCTTGTGTGTATAAAGTCCAGCCATGTTGATATACTCACACATTCACATACATGCACCTACATACTTTATAAAATGTATGAAGCAGGGAAGCACACACACAACTGCAGTGGAGAGCTCCCTATTTGTCTTGATCTATTTCATGACCAACAGGGCAGAGTCTGGGCAAAGTTGTGAAGTATGAATAATGTGTCTTTTCCAACAGCATTTTCCCTTTTCACTCTTGAGCCTCTTTCCCATTAAAACAGAAAAGTATCTGACATTAATCATTATTAATGATATTTAGACTTAAGTGTATGCACACTGAAGTGATTTTATGCTATTTTTCTACTTACATTTTTATATCTAATGGTAGACAAGAAATTTTTCACAGTGGAAAGAAGTGAGCAAATTATACTTGGATGAGGGTACGTGATGGGAGCTGTACAGAGAAGACCCTTAAATCATATGAGGCTTACTTGGCTGTTCCTGAAGGTAAAGCCGACTTAATGCTTTGGAATGATCCAAGGAAAGGTCAGAAAGTACAGTCGAGTATAAGAAATGGGGCTGAGGTTGAAGAACATAAATTTGTAGTGCCATCCCTGGCATGGTTGTGTGGTTTTTCTCTAATAGTTCGGCATTTCTGTGTATACAGAGAGAATTCAGACTGTAGCCTAGATCCACATTTAGGTTTGGCTGGTGGATGTGTTTGAATGAAAGATCGCTAGTGACTCAGTGGGGTAGAGAATGAGTGCTCAAGGTGGTCCACAATGAGGTCTAGTGTGTTTGGGAGAAAAAGGTTTGAATGAATAGGTAAAAGACGTAATGTGACTATCTAATAGAAAGAGAGGACTTGGCTGGCCTAAGATACCTTAAGGGACAAATGTTGATTTTATACCACATCTAAATTAGGAGCAAAGCTAGTATCAGACTCTACATTAGAGGGGTGCTGCAAATTATCTGGAAGTATGTGGCAGTATGTCTCTCCCAAGATATATCTTATAAAATTCAGAGTGGTAGTGAGAGTACTGATTCCAGGAAGGTTAGCGGATCATATTTTCCCAGAAATTATATTGCCACTTATTTGTTTCTTCCAAATAATAATCGTTGTTTGGGAATTCTGAGGTTATGTGCTACCTACATACAACATAGAGTACGTGCTTTTATGTTCACACATCTCTTACTGAAAATGCATTACATTCATTCTGCACGTTCTTGTTTTAAATCACATAAATACTTGTACTTTAAAATATGTTAATAAAGCATTCAATTTTCGTGATATTGAAGAATCTTGTCAGTTTTAACATCATTTCCTGATTTACATGCAACGTCTAAAAATACACCTAAGATAATATTAGATTAATTCTAAAAGTTGGAAATGGACACAAAAGTTAACTTACATCTAATAAAAATGCATTACTATTAGTCCTGGTATAAGTCACAAAATAAATATTCTCTATTTCATCCTTATAATAAATTTTGCTACAGTTCATAATGTAAGCTTAACATAAAATTATGAACAAATATGGTAAATTATGTAGACAGAAAATATTCAGTGACGAAATATATTCTTTGTAGAATGTTTTCCTCTTTTTGTTCATTATTCTTTTATTGAGCAGTTTTAATAATTGCCTCCTCAGAGAGTTCTGTGGCACTTAAAAAATATAAGCCTCTAAGTTCTCCTCATAAAATAGTTTTAAATAATTAGATTCTAACTGCAGATATTAAACAATTTTTTGAGTATGCATCCCAAAGAGCTAGTTTACATAATTCATAACAAGCAGCTTAATTTAAGGCAAATTTGTGTATGTGTATAGACTAAAAGTCAGTGAAAATTAACATTGTAATATTAAAATGTAAAGCATAACTATCTCATGGAAAGCTTATATAATACTTAAAAGGTTTTCATTTATTATTTAAATGTCCTAGTTCGTTGTTTCATCAAAGAGAAAAACAGTATTGTACTCTATTCATTAAAAGAAAAATCGCTTAAAAATGAAAATAAATAATGGGAAATAACTTGGGGGAATGTATTTGTTCATCTTGAAATTGTGAGTAATGAAATAAAAGCTAGTACTAGAATGATTCTGCTGTGCCTTTCTTGTGGTAGAGAGCATAAGGTCAAGTCTGTGACGGTTGCTTAGGAGTCTATTTTAGAATGTCTTATCAGTTGACTGTAGCTATAGAAAACTTTATTTGAAGACAAACACATTTCTCTATCACCTCTAACCCCCCACTTGTGACGCTGATATAAGCAAAGAATCGTGCTACTTGAAAAAGTCCCTAATGACTAGGGATGCTTGGTGGAATTTAAAAAGATAACCTAAAGAGGTCCCAGTGGCCAGAGATGGAACAAATTGAGCAACTAAATAAATAAAATAGTATTGAATTATAACCCAAAGTGTAAAATAAGTATTTATGAGTCCATACTGATATAAATAAATAACTGAATCAATAAATAAATCTAGAAGAGACACATCTCCCCTGTCAAAGAGTTCCAAATAATTTATGTAGCTACTCATCCCTTAGGGTAGCGCACTGTAACTCCCCATTCCTTAATTGTGGGCTGTTAATAATGACTTCTTTCAAAATGAGAATGAAAACAGGGGTAACTTTGCAGTTGAGAAACCTGACCAACACGACTAGCTAGGTAATCAAGATTAACAGAGGTAAGTTATGTTGCTGGTTACATACACTTGACATGCTGTGGTTTCTATCCCTGTGGTCTTCCTTCTCCAAGTCCATGACTCCAGTCTAATCATGAGAAAAACATCAGACAAATCTAATTTTGAGGGATATTTTATAAAATATCTGACCTGTACTCTCCTCAAATATCAAGGTCATCAAAATCAAGAATAGTCTGAGAAACTGTCACAACCAAGAGGAGTTGAGACATGACAACTAAGCTGTAATGTGGGATCCTGGATAGGATCCTGGAACAGAAAAAGGACATTAGATAAAAAATAGGGACCTCTGAATACATTAGGGACTTTGGATAATTGTAATATATCAATATTGGTTCATTCCTTATGACTAATACATGATGTAAAAATAGGGGAAATTGGGTGTGTGGTAAAAGAACTCTGTACTATCTTTGCAATTATTTTTAAATTTAAGATTATTCTAAAACAAATGTTTTTTTTAAAAAGACAATCAGAACAACCTTTTAACAACCAGACCCTCAGAGAACATAAGAAGAGCTACAAACCTCTCTAATTAAAATAATAGTGCTCTTTTGTGTAACATTTTTCTTCATTTTCTTCATGATACTGTATTTCTGAATTGTTTACTATGGCAACCTTCTGTTCCAGATACTTATACCAAAAGTAGGCACTTTCAGGCAAAATAAATCTATTTATTCTAGTCAGTTATTTTGACTGATGTCCCTAAACAATTTTTAATTACTTTATGAAATTCACTTCTTTTGTTCCAAGCTGGGTCTGCAAATGAATGCTAGTGATACGCCTGTGAATACTAGCCATACACTTAGTTTAGAGAGGGGTCCTCTAGAAACACACGGTGACCAGACAAGCTTACTGAAGCCGAAGGAAGATTTTACTATCATTCCCAGCTTTTGAAGTTCATTATCATGATGTTAATAATAGCATTTAAAAAAACCAAAATTCTGTAGATGTGTGTACAATAACATCCAGCATTTTCTGTACAAATACTCTAATAATTAAGGTAGCCTTTGTCTGTGCACAGTAGATAATGTGGCTTGATAGGACGCTCTCAAATAGTTTGAGGCTTGGGGCACAAGCCTAGTGATCCACAGTTCTTTGGTGTTTTCTAATAGGCAAAGCAATTTATACAGATAGATGCAGTATTGAATGACATATATCCCACAGCGATCTTTCTCTCTCTCTTTCTCTCCCCTCCTCGCATTTCCCCATGACATTTTTTAAAATTCAGGAGAAAAGGCATTTTAAAATGTAGGCTTTAACGAAAGTATTTTGACTCTTGGCATAAACATCTTTCTTATATGTATTATAAACTTTAAACCAGCTAAGAAAAAATGTATTATCTCCTAAGTCAGATTTAATGACTTTGCAAAAAGCAGATCATTGAATGAAACATCTTTCTTATATGTATTATAAACTTTAAACCAGCTAAGAAAAAATGTATTATCTCCTAAGTCAGATTTAATGACTTTGCAAAAAGCAGATCCTTGAATGTAGCGATAGCAGGTTCTCTGCTACCTCTGACTCATTTATATTAGTGGTAACTTAGAACCGAAACCATGCCGGTCTCATAAAGACACAGTTTTAATATTTAACTAATGTGTATAGTGGAACGTTCATTCAGAGTTTTTCTGTTGAAGGTGACTATATTGAACTGAATAATTATTTGACAACTGGAATTGATTCCACCTTCATATTTTTTCTATGTGGTAGTTATCAAAGAATAATCAAAATTTACTTAACATACAAGTATGCAGCTATAATTATATATAACTGTGTACTAGGTACTGAAATAGATTCAAAGAAGAGTTAGGCATGAATCTTGCTCTCAAAAACCTTATAGTCTAATAGAGATAGGATTGGGGGATGTAGCATTTATATAAGGTAATTTAATAATATATCATCATACATGTGGTCTGATAATCTAATGCGTACTGAGAATAGTTTTCTGGTAATAAACATTAGGGTTAATAGAACAGAATAATTGCTTCAAACTGGGAAGTTCCAAAGAATTAAAGGAGGTCGCATTTAAACTAGACCTTGGTGAGAGGTGGGATTTGGGTGGTGGAGATAGAGAGGAGAGAACAGGAATTTAAGGCACATGGTAGAACATGAGTGATAACAACAGAATAGTAGGAAAGAGTAGTGGGAGGTACCAAAGGTATATGGAAAATTAATTTTTCTCAACGATGACTGAGGAATGTGTTTGGGTCTGATTGAGAATGTATTTAATTAATGTTTTAAGTACATGTATTGCCACTTTCCAAGGAACTGAAGCACTTGGTATTATATTAAAAATAATTTGATTGTATGACTTCAAATGTAATTTAGGGTAATTAAATTTCTTGTCTCATCCATATGTATTAGTTAATCTTGTGAAGTGAGATTTAGGAATATTTGTTTGAATCTGTTTTTTCATGTGCTGTTTACTTGGCATTTTTCCAATAAAAACTGATTTTTTTTTTTTTGGAGGAGATCTTGCTGATAAATGCATTGTAATTAATTACCTTGTAGAATTTTGTGATTATATATGTTGCTCATATCCTTTGAAAAACATGTATTAAAAGGATTTAATCATTTTCTGAAAAAAAATGAGATTTTTTTCCCCAGTAGATAAATCCTGAGGTAATAGAGCTTATGTTGGATATAGATCAAACATAGGAGAAATTTGCAGGTTATACCACAGTAAAAATGGAAGCTTCCTTGGATTTCAGTAGTGTAGGAACCTGAGAGTTTAACGAAGTATTCCTATTCAAATGCATGGTCTTGAATTATATCATATTCTATTGGAATATGATTCCTTGTTAGCCTCCATCTACATCACTTAAGGAAAATGCACTGCTATGTTCCTTAAAATATTAAGGAAGCCAAAGAAGCCTAGGGTCTGCACTAGGAATTAAAATTCTCTCCTCATTTCTGTGGTTTAACTCAAAAATATATAGAATGTGTTAGATTTAGAATGTTTCAATTAACTTTTTTTTTAAGGGAAAAAAAAACTTTGATAAAGCATAATTTGAAGATTCAGAGATTTTTTTTTTTTTTTTTTTTTTTAGCTCTGTGTTCCTAAATTTGCCTTTCCACCTTTTCCTTCAATCTATGTCGACTGAATATATCACATCCATGATTCAAAGCAAATTTCTTCCCCTTTGGTCTGTATTCCATTTTCACCCCTCATCTACAACCTCATTTCTTGTGTATTTACTCTTCAAAGTAATTTTTTTATTAGTAGATTCTGTACAATCAACTTTCAAGTATGATCAGATTTCTCCCAGTTTTGAAAAACAGTAAACAAATATACACACCTCCCCTCACTCCAGTCACAGAGGGAGATTTATCTAGATAACAAAAAGAATAAACAATTTGTAATTTGTTCTTCATAATAGCTTAACTACCATTGTTTTTATAATGGTATCCTATCTTTGCATGATTAATCGAAAAATTTATTCTCCATCTTTATGTTTCTCAAATCTTGAGCATCATTCCTTGTGGCTTTTTCCTAGTTTTATCTGTGCTTCTCCAACCTTGAACTTCCTGCTCTCTATCCTTAGACTCTATTCCTTTATTGCCCCTACACTCACTACTCATCATCGCTACTCACATGATTCCTAAACCAGCACTTCCCCTCCTGACCTCCAGTCTTCTTACTCTTTAGACAAATTTCATTTTTCAACTGAAACAGAACATTTTTACCAGAGTGTTCTTCCAGCCTCCTCCAAATGAACATGTCCACATGTGAATGAAATCTTACCATAAGTTAGATCTTCCTAATTACTCATTTCTGTACCTGGCATCACCTTTAACACCTTTATTCCATGTTCTCCGCTTGGAAATCTTAGAATCAGCTTCCCTTTCCATCCTTCCTTCCACTTTTGCACTAGGTATCATCACAAAGCAGAACTTTTCCCCTTTCTCCTTTATTCCCACTGTCTCCAACCAAGTCAAACTCTCATCATCCCCATCACCTCGTGCTGCCATAACCTCCTAACAGAACTCACTTTCCATTCCAATTTTTCATTTACGTTGCTTTCACAGAAATTTTCCAAAAGAAAAAATCATATTTCATTATGTCATTCAGTTATTCAAGAATTTCCAAACTGTCCTATTGTATTCCATATTGACTCCAAATTCTTTTAGCAACTTTTAAATTCCTTTCTAATGGAACTCCATTGTACGTATTCCTCTCTATTTCCAACTTCTTTCCAGAATTTACTCTTCTGCTTTGCAAGGGTTGATTTCTGCCCAGCCTTTCAAATACTTCCACACTTCTTTACATATTGGCGTGTTTTATTCCCCCTGCCCCTTTCATTTTGCCTGTCCATATCCCACCTGTCAGATCTAGCTTCATCAACCCCTTCTCTCTTCCTTCCAGGTGGGTGTGTTCCATTTTTTGTCTTCAACTGAATTTTTAGGAATTCATCACAAAGCTTGGTAGTAATTATTGGCTGAGTCTAGGAAAATCATCCAGCTGTTAAGATCAATAATACAGTTATTCACACTCATTTTGTCACTCATTTTACTTCATGTTTGTGATTCTTCAACTTGCATCACTGCTCATGACCCCCTTGTTGGGTGAAGAACTAATCTGTGCACATAAAGATGAATGCAGTCTTCATACACACTTAATGTGAAAACAACATTAAAGCTTTGGAAAAATTTAGATGATCAATATGCACATTTTCAAGATTTGGCTGATACAGTAGCTATTGAAGTGTCTGTAGTATCACATGTGAGAAATTATAATTATATTTTCAGGGCAAATATTCCATCACAATTTTTAATAATTCACTTAATTTTTAAAGTCAGGCTTCTGCAGTTTGACAAGCTCAAGTTTTTCAGTGAAGACAGTGATTCTTCTTAACTCTTCTGTGTGGGCAGAGAACAACAGTATCATCAATAACCAAAACTACCTCCATTCACCTTGATGCAATCTACATCCTGATAGAATCCTGACTTTCCAAGGCTTGTCTGCTAATTCATTAATTTATTCATTCATCAATACAACAAATATGTTTGGAGCACTTACTGTCTGCCAGGAATAAGTCAAATGCTGAAGCTACAGTCTCTGTATTTACTCCCTCTGGGCCTTTCCTAATTCATTTTTTTTTCCATCTGAAATGCTTTCTTTAGCCCCGACATCATCTTCACCTATCAAAATCCCTGGACCAGCTAAATGTCATTCTCTGCAGCTTCTTCCAGTCCCCTGAACTAACTAAAGTACTTTCTCTTTCTCCTGAATTTCCAAAGTGCTTTGTTTATGTTCTATTAATTGTCATACAAATTGATCATGTTGTACCTTGTATTCTAGTCATTTTCATACATCTTGCTTACACTTCTCATGATGTCTTGCAAAGTATAAAAGATCAAAAATTTTACTGAATTGAAATAAAATTTTGTTGGATTGAAGTCAAAATATGCCACTACTAATACTAAATTTAGGTGAATTATTCAAACATAGCATTTCACACTGATCAGTATTATTACATAATGGCTTGTCCTTCTTTGGCATAGGTTATCAAAATGAAGCCTACTGACAGACTTGTACAAATATGTGTTTATTCCTAAAACTGAATCATATAACATATTCAACTTTCATTTTAGAAAAACTTTACTATCACAATGGTGCAAGTAAGTGACAGAGAAATATATTAATTGTTAAGACTTGTAAAGAGATATAAGAACAAAATTTATGTAACTCTCCTGGATTAGTCACTCCATCGTTCTTAGAAAGATGTCTCTTTGTACTCTCCATGCCAAGCCACTGCCTCCTTCTCTCAGAAATTCCATCTCAACCTCATTTCCTGGTTCATATTCTCGTTGCCCGAGAATGGACTTGGCTCATGACCATCACTTTGGCTCTTTCCTCCTTCCTGCCTATAATGTCCCCCTTAAAGGACTCATGTTCTCCCGTAGTTTCAGTTTTCAAATCTACACAAAGACTCTTAAAATTGTTTCCCCCGCCCTAACATCCCTTCTGAGTTCTAGAATATTACAGTTCCAACTGTCTTCTGTCATATGAATATGAACCATATTCAACTCATTATCTCTAAAACTGAACTTGTAATCTTTCCCACATCTACTCTCCAGACTTTCATGTTGTCATTTTCTAGTTTCTCTGGCATGAGACACAGGAGTGTATTTGACTCCTTTAACTTCTTTCTCCCCAAATCCAGACAGTCCTATGTCTTATTTTTCCCTCACAAGGATTCTTTACTCTCTTTTTTCTTTTTTTTCTTAATTTATTTTTTGTTGAAGTATAGTTGAGTTACAATGTTGTGTTAATTTCTGCTGTACAGCAAAGTGACTCAGTTATACACACACACACACACACACACACACACACACACACACACACACACACACACATATTCTTTTTCATTATGGTTTATCCCAGGATATTGACTATAGTTCCCTGTGCTATACAGTAGGTCCTTCTTGTTTATCCATTCTATATGTAATAGTTTGCATCTACTAATCCCAAACTCCCAGTCTATCCCTGCCCAATCACCCCACTATTCTGTCTCCTCTTCTCTGCCTTCACCAAGTTAGTTTCCATAATTAAATTTCTTAAAAATTGCTTCAGTTCTCTCAGTTTCTTGCTCTGATACACGGATAACTCCTACAAAATAAAACTCTTAGATCTGAGAAGATTGTTGGGGCCCATCTAGGTTCACTTTCTACAGGGGAGAAGACAGAGATCCATACTGAGGGGATTTTTCTCAAGATTATAAGGTCTAGATAGTATTAAATATCAGAATTTCAGCATTTCTGCATCCAGTCTAGTCTTCTTTCTGCTATATTATTCTGCTTATTCTCAGGTAGGTTTTTTTCCCCTAGCACCAGTAAACTTGTTTGGTCAATAATAAACAAAACTACAACTGACAACAAGATAATAACAGACCACTATTTTTGGCTTAAAGGCATAACTACTATTTTTCTATAAATTTATCCTAAAAGAAAAAGCAGTTAAGTTGGAAAATATTAAAGCAAAAAGCCAACATTATGCTTATTAAATAAGACTCCTGTCTCTCAGTAGAATGCTTGCTTGTCTGGTAATATCCATAAAGGTTGGAATTTAATAAATGGATATCATCTAAGTCCAAATTATGGATCTGCTGTATGGGAGTATTTTCAGTAGAACATATTTGGAGTGGAGCCAGAGAGAAATACATGATTTTGCATTTGTGGCTATCTATTTTGATAATTAATACTAATTATTTTCCATTAAGTCATTCCTGAGCATATAAGGAAAATTGTGCCATGGCTATGGCATAAACGATATTGCTTTTTATGTAAGAGTACAAATAAATACAAATTAAAATAATATGATGCATGATGTTAGACTGGAAAGAATCCTGGGTTAGTTACCAGAAAACCTGGCTTCAAGCTTCAGAAGCTACTAACTAGCCAAGTGATCTTGGCTAAGTCACATACCATTTTGTTTCAGATTTCTCATCTGTAAACACAGAGGTAATAAAACATGTATGTCTCACAGAACTGCTGAGTAAATAAAATGAAAATGATTATCGTGAACATACTTTGTGACTACTAAGTTGTTTTACAGCAATTGGGAAATAGCTATTGTCTGACAAACACCTACAATGTCATAGTATTTTGACAACCAATTGGAAGGGTAACAAAATAGTACTGTAAAGTTGATTCACCTTACTAGTATTAGTTCCTGGAATTTCATCAAGTTATAATTCAGAGAATTCTAGAATGTTCAGGTTGATAACTTGCAAAACATTTCATGCTGATACTGGACACGATTTTCTTTCAATACATGTTTTACAATTTAATGTGATGTAAAGTTGTTAAGGGCCTCAGTCTCTAATATATTTCCAGCACACTTGACACTGTACTAGTACTTAAAATGCCTCAACACGTGGTTATATTTTTTTCAGTTTTTTTTGAAAACATAAGAGTTTTCAGTGTGAAGGGGTTTGATATTCTAAGATAATAGCTTTAATTCTTTTAAAATCTAACATACAGTTTCAACTCAAAGGAGGAGCAGTATAAGACAAATGGGTGTGAAACAAATATAATAGTTTTCCGTTGGATGTTTGTTTTTCAGCAAGCAATGTGAGAATGACAGTTTCCTCTCACCAATACCAGCATAGGTCTCCTGACAGGTTGCACAGCAAACAATCCTTGGGTTCTGATCTCAAGACAAACCACTAGGATCAGTGGCCCCTGACGTTTGAAAACTATTCCTCTAAGCATTAGTTACTGTGCCCTTCTGTGGCTCATTTCTTGGAAGCTGCGGGGGTTTGTAAGACCAGCCAGTGTGAGTTCCATGGCTCCTCCTCTACCCTCTTACTGTACTGGTTAAACTAAGTCCTTGTTTACTTTCAAGAATGTGTGGAATCTGTTCACATTTCTTCGGAGTTTTAATCTAGCCAAGTTTTACGTATTCAGCTTTTTGAGTCTTTCCTCACAAGTAAGGCTTCCCATTTCTTTAATTACCTTTTCCTCCTTATTCGTTTTTGGACGTTTTCTAGTTTTTCCATATTTTTATGATATTAATGTGTCCAAAACAGAATAAAACATTCAAGGGACCGATACTTGTACACCGAAATTCCATTACAGTGCCTTTGTTTCTTAAGGCCCTGAATATTCATGTATTCCTTTATTCAGTAGATGTTTAGAGAATTCACTCTAGTTGCAGGCATTATGTTAGACAGTGGAGACATAGTGGAAAGGAGAAATAGATGAAGTTCCTGACCATGGTACATCCACTGTAGTTGGAGAAACAGACCTTAGAAAAATCGTCCACATGCATATGAAAATACAAAGCATTTTTTTGTGTGTGAAGGAAAAGCCAAGGTACTTAGGGACTGTATGCTTGGGGCACATGGCCAAGCCTGGAGGTGATTTCTTCATTCAGTCCCTGAATGCTTCTCTAGGGCTTACTATGTGCACTGCACTGTTGCAGGTTTTCTTCAAATGCAATAGAATGATCATTGCTCTCCATAAAAATATCAAGGGGTGGCTTGTGAGAGCTTATGCCCACCCAAATGATTTTTGCAATCTTGTGTGAAGTGTTAAGTCTCTTTAGGATATATTGTTATTTTTTATCGACCCATAAATAAACTAATTCAGCAAAAACAATGTGCTGGCTAAGGAAATAGTTTTACTTCAAATCCTCTTAAATCCCTTTCCCACACTGAAAGCTTGCCACCCCCTCAGTCCCATCCAAAAAGATGTTTTGGAGATGCTCTTGCTGGCTCTTAGATTAGGCTTAACACATTCTAAGGTTCATGTGCCACACAGGTGGAAGGAAAAGAGGAGAGCCTGTGGCTTAGAGAATTCAGGACTGGGCTAGAGGAGTTGCTGGTACACTTGAAGATGGAGAAGGTTAAGAAGAGAAGAAAGGTGTGAAGTGTATTCCAAGCTCTTGCAGGGAGCAGTTGTGCAGAAGAAATTAAGAAAAGGCTGCATGAAGGATAAATAATTAAATTAGCCTGTCTAAACCTCTGGGATCAGGTTGAGGATTAGTGAAAGAAAAGGTCAGAGATAGGTAGAAATGTAAATTAAGACATTTACACCAATTTTACATTGCCAACAGTTTTGGCATGATTTAATTCTCATAAGAGTATTCTATAGGTTGGTATTTCCTTTTAATCTTTTATGTTGTCATATAGCACCAGATGGGTTTTGGAATCGTGACTTTTGAATTAGTCATCACAAAACAACAAAATAACTGTTTCAAGAATTGCTATCTTTGACACATATATAAGATAAGTTCTTGAGTCTTTACTTTTTTTTTTTTTTTCAATTATCTCTCTGGTACAAAGAGAAGTCTGAGATTATATTTCTTCACAAGTTTCCTGTTTTTGTTATTTGCTTGTTTAGCTGTTGAAGAAACTAAACACCCAACCTGTCACTTACCTGAAGGTAGAAGCCATATCTTTTAAAGTGAACTGAAATGTACAAATCACAAAAACCTCTTGAAGAATTTAGTAAATTTATAATAAGTGTAACATTTTCCTTCAAGTCAGTGGGCTACATAAAAAAGTATATGTAACTTCAACCTATTAATGGGATTCAGGTATCTGCTGAGAAACCTCCTATTGTGAATATATTTCCTTTTTGAAGCAAAAAAAAAAAGGTTTAATAAGTGCCACTGAATGAAGAAGGAAGGGATGAATGAAGAGAGGCCAAACATTTCTAGTTACAGCTATGCAGAAACAAACATATATGAGTTGTTGGTGGGGACTGAAGTGGATTGGAGTGTGTGTTTATTTGGTTCCTTTGTAGGTGACTGAAAATTTCTCATTATACTGGCAGTTCTGCTTAATATATGCCCTAATGTTTGTGTGAGTTGCCCAGACAATTCAAGAACTTTGGTCCTCAATTCTTAAGTATTCCACAGCAAATGCTCCTCTGCCCACACACCCTGGATACTTGTTACAGACTTGGGAGCATATGCTCCTGGTAGAAGCATTTTCTTCCTTGACACATCACTCCTTCTGCTCCTCAGATAATATGCAGCTGGAAGTGGATGAAAACCTCAATGCAATTCAAGTATGAAATACCATCTTTAGGTATTGTTGTTTTAGGGAAAAAAATCAGCTAAATGGAAGTGATATTCCTATTTATGCATATAGAACCTAAAACCTGTGGAAATTAATCTTTAACTTCAGAAGTCTACTGTTAAAATAAGTAGATATTGATTATTTTAAAAAAGTATTCTGAAGAAAAAATATGGTACTGTGAAATTTATAACTGTAAACAGAACTTAACTTTTTTTTTTGCGGTATGCGGGCCTCTCACTGTTGTGGCCTCTCCCGTTGCGGAGCACAGGCTCCGGACGCGCAGGCTCAGCGGCCATGGCTCACGGGCCCAGCCGCTCCGCGGCATGTGGGATCTTCCCGGACCGGGGCACGAACCCGTGTCCCCTGCATCGGCAGACGGACTCTCAACCACTGTGCCACCAGGGATGCCCAGAACTTAACATTTTTTTATTGAGCTTTTATTTGATCACATTCTTGGCTGTTCTTGATCATGGTCCTTCATCTTAACTGGGAAAACAAAATTTTAAAATTTATGAAGAGAAAACACTTGATATACCCTTGGACCTAAAACATTAACTAAAAAGTAAATACATCACCAGACCTTTTAACTTTTCATGGCATTTATTCCCTTTACCTCCCTATTTTGTGTCTATTTCTCTTGGTATTCTGGTGGCAACTCTAGTGTGTGCCTAGTGGCAACCTAGAAACTAGCACAGTTTTGGTGCTCAATAAATGTTTGTGGTGTAGTGTATACACCAAAACAAGTTTTTACAGTTGTGTAGGGAAAGTATCAACTCTCTGACTGTGAAATCCTGCCCACTTCTCCTATCCTTCCCCCAAGTAAGACTTGATCACTATCTCCTTTGTGTGCCTCAGTATTGCTCTTTTATAAGCCTGTTTTAGAAGACATTATTGATTGTTTGTCTTCCCTAGTCCTTATTTTCTTGAGGACTGTCTAATTCTCTTTGTATATATAATGACGAGCCCAGGAAGCTGCACATACATGTTCATAAATTAATGTTTGTACCGTGAGTAAAATGCAACCTAGGAGCTCCTCAGCAAATGCTGTCTTTGAGTTTCTTTAATAATAATAGTTTCTTTAAATAGCTGACCAATTGTTTCTCTCTTTGGGAAACCCAGGGTACCTGTAGTGTACTATTTAGAACATGTCTTAAATTCTCTCCTAGTCTTATTTAATAAGTACAAGTCTTTGTTTTCCTATTAAGTTGGAAGTTCTTGATTTCAGAGTTTGTTTATAATTTATGTTTGCATTTCTCAGAATGTTTAGAACAATATGTACTATGTGGAAGATAGCCAATACATATTTGTTGGAATTATTATAATGTAACTATTTGGAGAAAATATTTGGTTGATACTAAATTTGACTCTTGCTTTCCAAGCGCTTTTGAACTATAGAGCGTCTGAACTAACTTCGGTTTATACAGTAGTGAGATATCTTTGTAGGTCAAGGCAGAAAGAGTTTGAAGCAGGTAATCCCATAGTTCCTTTATTTGAAGATGTGTGCTCCTATATGGGTGTAGGGACAGATGAACTATCATGTTGATTCTCTGGGGATGTAGGTAAACTCTCAATGGTTTCTGCATGGAAAGGCACAGAAACCAAAGCCCAGCCATGGAGCCATATCTGCAGCACCACAGTCTACTTCCCTTCAGGGTTTAGACTTTTCCTTGTGAAACAATTTTGTTCTCATTTCAGATGGGTGACTGATAAGGGCAGGTGAACATATGGCTATTGTGGGAAAGTTGTTGTTGTTTTTTAATGCTACTCTTAAAATCCTTGAATCATTTATTCAGGCATTGAATAGTGTAGAAGGAGTGTAAGCATGGGAATTGGTCGTGGGTTCAAAGCAATTTTTCTCATTTCCTGTCTACAAGAATTTAAGAAAAGTCTTTTGCTGGATGAGATTCAGTTTCCTCTCGTTAAATTTAGGTTATGCTGCCTACCTCTTTGGTTGTTTTGAATATCAAATGAATATCAAATGAAACAATGTTTACAAAATGCCTATTATCTGATAAATATTACTTACACTTCATTGCCTTGATGCTGCTTTTCTTTTCAAAATTCAATGAGGTATTATATATAAAAATGAGAATCATTGGCACATTCCAAAACTTCTGTAAAATGCAGACATTTTGTAGACTTCCAGACACAATAATGTGTTTGGACATTGATTCTGAACCTTCCATCACATCCTCAAACTGGAGCAATAATGCAAAAAATCTACATGGCATCGGCAGCTTAGAAAGGACAAAGAGGATAAGGATTTACTGAGATCTGTAGAGTAACAAGAAACACAAGGGACATGTATTATCAGCCACAGGAAGATAAAATGGATGATTTGAAAATAAGCCATGTGGTGGGAAGCTTATGAGAGGAGAATTATTCTGAAATTGAAACTTCCAAACCTGAATACACCTTAAGTTAGCTATGTATTTAGACAGGGAAGAATCAGTCACCTTCCTTTTCAAAATTTCAAAGTGGTTGGATGAAAGTGTATCAACAAATACAAAGCCCTTATCAACTGATAGTCATTTAACTGAGCTTCAAAATAAAGGTGTGTTCATTGTCTATGTCATGGGACTGTCTGTCAGTGTGATCACCTAATGTCCTTTAGTCTGTCCCTGGAAACAGTTAAAAAATAGACTCAACTTACTGAATTTTATACTGGAGTGAATGGTACTAGGACACATTTTGGTTGACATGACCTCTGACAATATTTCTGCTTTCCTTAAAGGATTAAAGTGCTGACTGTCAAAGGAGAGAATAAAAGTTTTAAAAATCACTCAGTGATAAATTTTAAAAAAATACTAAGAAGCTAAGGAGTAGGTTTACGTTGGACTTTTTTAAGAACTCTAAATTTAAACACTAGGAGCTATTTTACACATTTTCTACTCACCTTTTATACATTTAGGACTTTTATTTTTATGGAAAATCTATATGTCATCATAAGGAGAGTACCGCAGCATAGACCTGCTTAATTCTCAGGGAGTTCTGCTTCATTCTGTAACTTCTGATTAAAGCTATAGACTGGGACTTTCCTGGTGGCGCCGTGGTTAAGAATCTGCCTGCCAATGCAGGGGTTAGGGGTTCGAGCCCTGGTCCAGGAAGATCCCACATGCTGAGGAGCAACTAAGCCCATGCAGCACAACTACTGAGCCTGCGCTCTAGAGCCCAGGAGCCACAACTACTGAAGCCTGCACACCTAGAGCCCGTGCTCCGTAACAAGAGAAGCAACTGCTGAGAAGCCCACGCACCACAACGAAGAGTAGCCCCCACTCTCTGCAACTAGAGAAAGCCCGTGCGCAGCAACGAAGACCCAACGCAGACAAAAATAAATAAAATAAAATAAATTTATTTTTAAAAAAAGCTATAGACTTATAGAAATGTATTTCGTGTGGGACATTTATGGATAAGTGGATGTTTTGGTTCAAAGGAATGAAAGTTGTGGGCTTCATTTGAAGTAAATTTGAATGACATAATGAAAGTACCCTTGAATGACATCTTTCTTCCTGTTGTCTAAAGCAAGAATTTAGCATAGTTTAAAGATATGCCATACCACTCAAGAAGAAGTAAAAAAAGGCTTGTACCTATTTAATTTCCAAACCATCCAAAAAAACAAATGATCATATGTGTTTTAATTAAAATCTTATAATATTGTAATAAAACCTCATTAACATAAATGTGATTAATTTGGAATTTGATCATTGGGAAATCAGACACATGTATACTATTTGCTAGGCAATTTAAGTGTAAAGAAAATTGGCATAGAGTTTGGCTTGGAATGAGCACAAAAGCAGTGTTTGATTCAGACAACGTTTATTGAATGGTCTTTATCAAATTATTACCGACACTTCATTATGGTGAGTTATTCAGTGTTCACTAGTTGGTGTCCTCAAATGCTGGAGATCGCAGAGAGAGATTGAAGTAGGAGTTGGGGCAGGGAGGAGATAAACTCCAACTGATCTGGGGATGGGATAAAAGAGGGTACTGTGAAGAAACTGGCATTTAAGTTGACCATTGAAATAATGTTAGGAAGTGTAGAGGTTGAGTTTGGGTTTTAGGAAAGGAAATCCCAGACATCTGTTGGGCAATGACAAAGATGAAAAGTCTGAAAAACAGGGTCTTTTTTAATTTAGCTGAGGATCATGCATGTACAAAAAGTTAAGCTTTGAGATATAGAATTGGGACATACTCTAGAGGATTTTGAATGATTACATTTCATTTTGCAAGCAATAGGAAAAGTCTGTTGGATATAAATAGGAAGTAATTTCCTGGGGCAGGTAGAAACAGGAAAATTAGTAAGCAGAATAATGATGTAATAAAAACTTCATAGAAGATGATGGCAATGGAACAAAATGAAAAGCTTCTATTGTATTAGAAGGAATGTAAGGCTCGGCAAAGGATCAAAGGTCAGAGCTGGGTGAACAGAGGAATCAGGGATAACTTTTAAATTTTATGCCTAGTGGCTGGCTAACGAAAATAAAAAAAGGAAGAAGCTATGCTACAATAAACAGACATACAAATATCAGGAGAATTATTTGGGGGCCGTAAGGTTCATTGGTTTGGATTTCAGCCTGTTGAGATGGCTATTCCACTGGAACACTTAGAGGCCACTAACTATGCAGGATGTAGTTAGAAATGCATGACTCCATCTCAGAGGTTAAGGCCAGTGATAGAGTTGAGACAGGTTACTTTACGGTATCAGTTTAGCCTGTGGCGACTGATGAGACCAATGAGCGAGACCAATGAGACCAATGAGGGATGAAAAGTGGGATGAGATAGTACTGTAGAATGCCAACTTGAATGGTGGAAGAAGAGAAGTCAGGTAAAGCTTGAGGAAAATTAATTTCTGCTAATATATAAATATGAGTGAGAAACTACGAAAATGCAGAATCATAGAAACTGAAGATTTGGGAGAGTTTCAAGTAGGAGGAGTGAACAAAGTTGTAAAGTGCCACAAACAAGAGTTCATGGACCAATATAAGGCTGTTAATATTGGCAGTTAGAAGATTAACACACAAAGAATAAAGTTCAGTTTCAGAGGAAGGGGGAAGTAGAAAAAACATGTTTACTTTTTCCTGTACTGGTGCAGATCTTAATACCTTCGTAGGGATTAAGTTTCTGTCTCATTAGCTCATTTTAATAAATAACATTAGCTAAAACATAATGTACCTCCCACCCATCTCAAGTTCTTATTGGGTAAATTGCTATTTACCAGAAATCATTTGTCTTCAAATATGGTTTAAGTTAATTTTATCCATAAGTTAGGCTAAACTTTCCTACAACTGGGATCTTTATTAAGAAAGCTAGTGTATTTTCACTTCAAAATACCCATATTTAAGTTGTCTGTGTTTTCTGATCTCTTCACTCCCCACCCGCCATAGACAATGAATTTGTCCTTGCAAGATAGCAAGGCATTAGACTAAATAATAGACCTGACCTAGAAAACTTCTTTGCAAGGTTTAGGATAGGCATATGTCCTACAGAACGTCAGCCCCAGTGTGAATATTCTAAATAATGATGTTTGCAAGGTGACAAAGGATGTCTGAGAACCCATTAGATCAAAGCTCAGGTGTTGGCTGCTGAGACTTGGTGGGGTGAATTGCCACTGACAGTACTAGGAAGAGGACCTAGCACTTAAGAGAAGACACTTCCTGTTATTATTCAAGAGATATGTGCCTAATAATCAGGCTGTTAATTGAACTTTTGAAAATTGAATCAGTTTTAAATAAAATTTAAAATATAATTGCAAGGACTATGTGTTTTATAACAAGTAAATCCAGCTGGACATTGGTTTATTTATTTGTTTAGATTGATAAATAAGTTGGTTTACAAGTGTATGCCCAATTTATGTTTGACATCTAAAGACATAATTGTTAGGAGTGACTCAAGTGTGAATAGTGGGACAGGTTTGTCGCATCAGTTGATTTCAACAACAGGCAAAAGAGTAGCCATGTATAAATCTGGTCCCATTTCAGGGTTTGACCAGAAGTCCCTTCCTCCATTCCATTTAATGACAAATATTTACTTCATCAGAGAGAGGGGAGAAGAGAACCTTTTACTCAATATTTAGAGACAAAAATTTAAAGATAAGCATCTTCAGTAGTGAAATATGGGAATTGTTTTAATCTCTTTAAGGCTTTGGGGTAGAAATGTCTGACATCCGATTATTTCAACTAGAGCAGATGTCATAAGGGGGCAGGGGAACCTGAAAGAGTGCGAAATTCTTGTTAGGACAGAAGTGTGGTCTTTATTCACCACAAGCCTGAGAGAGATCCAAGTGGGTAAAAAGAAAGGAGCATGACTGAATTCTGAATTCTTCACAGTTAAGATCATGGACTAATCTT
This sequence comes from Lagenorhynchus albirostris, assembly GCF_949774975.1. Lineage (NCBI taxonomy): Eukaryota > Metazoa > Chordata > Mammalia > Artiodactyla > Delphinidae > Lagenorhynchus > Lagenorhynchus albirostris. The sequence continues at coordinate 37,699,518 of NC_083097.1, read as the reverse complement.
TGCAATGCCACTTTTTCTCTTCTAAAAACTTAAGGGAGAAATGAATTCTTAACATAAAAATAATTTGTCTGTGAAAATTATTTATTAGTAATTAAAGTGACCATAGTTTTAGTGAACTATTATGACTGAAATACCATTTTATTTTGTATATTCTATCTACTCTTAGTATAAAGTAAAAATGATTACCTAGGTTATTATTCTACTGTAATTGTCAAGACTTGGCTTTGCAGTGAGTGTTGGTTTTACAGACAAAGTTGTCTTTCTATATCACAGGTTCTATATGCTTTGCACACATCATTGTATGCAGTCCTCCTGGAAGAGAAACTCTGAGAGTAGTAGGAGAAAATTGAAATTCACAGCAGTTAAATACCCTGCTCCAAACCATACAGCTAGTGGAACTAGGATTTGAACCCTAGGCTGCCTTCAAAGTGCAATCAAGATCTTTGACAAATACGGTCTCTCTAGAGCAAGATGAATAAGAGGGGGTTTTTGTAACATTCAAAACCAGGTGTAAATCCAAAATTGTTTAGTTTGCAGGCGGTCTGACCTCAGAACATATTTTTAATCTCTTTGTTTCCTATTTATTTTAATGTATCCTATATTATAAAAGCCCTCAATGAATAAAAATCTAGTTATATAAAAGATATATTGGGAAAGTATTTACTGCATTAATGGCCTTTGACTTATTAAAAAAGGATTTCTTTAAATATCCTCATGAAGTGTATGTTTCCACTTAAAATTTAATGAATATATCTTCTTAGCACTTGCTGTCCTGGATACTGTCTACATTATGCAGAAATTAAACAGAAGACAATATAGTTTTGAACTTCAAAGAACTTAAATCCAAGGAGGAAACAAAGGCAAATAGTAACAAAAGCAAAAGTGAAATAAGAAGCATACTGAAAATAAACGTTGCTCTGGAAGTTGTAAAAAAAAAAAAACAAAGAAATTCATTGCCAGAATGGGACTTGAAGGACAGGTAGAACGCTGATACGAAAAGGAACGGGTAGAATGGAAGTAACCATATCTCCTGTATGTGTACCTAGGTGTGCATGATGGCAAGGTAAGAGCAAGTACTCTTGCTTGAGCTATGAGGTACTTGCCATAAAGGGTTAAAGAAGAGACGGGGAACGGAGGAGGAGGCTATATCAGGGAATGCCTTGATGTTTTTACTTAATTGAGAGGGTCCATGATGGTTTTGACCTGGTAAGTTACACGTTAGATGGTCACTCTGGTACTGGCAGGTAGAATTGATCAGATTCCATAGACAGGAGACTCTTTGAGATATTCCAAGCAAGAGCTAGCTCTGCCCAAACTAGAGAGATAACAATGGGAATGCAAAGAGGGAGTGGGTAGGAAAGACGATTCTGTAATAAAATGTGCAAGACATAGAAATTGAGAGTTAAGGAAAAGGGAGGGCCTGAGTATCCAAAGAAATTTTCAGAGCAAAAAGCTAAGAGAAACTCGTGGGCAGGGAGGCATGAGAGTCTCATGAGGTCAGTTTGCAGGAACATATTCACTGCTGTTTTTTAAAGCAACTTCTAGAGTGGGTGATAACTGTATTTTCCTTGGCTAGCTAAGGAATGAATCCATGTTAACCAAAGAAAGTGTTATATTATGCAAAGTCTATAGAATTGTGTTTATGACTGCAAAATATGGTCAATGATACTTTAAAAGGAAATTATAAGGTTTAATTGAGCTTCATATTGATACATATTGATATCTAATGGCTTCAGTCCATAGTAAGCACCACATAAAAAGCTACGGTGTGGCAAACATTATTGCTAAAATAAAGAGTGGATGGCACTCATCCTTTTCATTTCTGTTGACTAAGAAGGATAGAGTATGAGTTTTCCTTAAAAATAGCTTCTATCTTAGTAACAGAAATACAAGCATGTATGTAAAAGTGAGTATTTTCCAAAGGGCTCCTGACTGCTTTCCCCAAATTGGATATCTTTTGGTAAGCAAGGAAAGGTAGATGAATACTACGTATGCTACCAGCATCGTGTGCCACAGCTTGTTCTCTGCTAGGAGCTGTGATTTTCATATAGTGTTTTGTTTTTGTTTTTTTTTTAATCTGTAAAACCCTACACATTTGGTTCTATAATAATCTTTATTTTACAAATGAAAAAAATTAGGATTAGAGAATTTAAGTAACTTGTCTCTAAATTAAGCAACTGTTGAGAATTTCTGGTTGAAGACAGCTGCAGTGGGAATGATAAAGGACAAATGGATGAATACAACTTACATCTACATGTTAGAACCAAAAAGCCTTGGTAATTGATTGAATAATGAGATTAAGTAGATTTCAGGCCAGGGGTTATCTAGGATGGTTCCAAGGTTTCTGGCTTGCAAATCAGGTAGAGCATTGTTCCATTCTCTGACACAGGGAATATCTGGTGGATGTCTGTGGGAGGGAATGTGATGAGATTGAGCTTGGGCATGCTGTTTGACATGAGTGTGAGATATGCAAGGGGACAGATTTAATAGACTGCTATTATAAGGATTAGGAGGCTTAGAATACAGGAATGGACTGGAGATAATGCTTTTGTAGTCATCAATTATGAATTAATCATTAAAGACATGGATGAGTGTATAATATTGCCGAAAGAGCATGTGTCGAATAGAAGATAAAAGGGCTATGTGTAACACCCAAGGGAACAGCAGCCTTTCAGGGGAAAGCAGAGAGGAGGGCAGAGAAGAGACTGATAAGAGTGTCCAGTAAAGTGAAAATCCTCAGGGCACACACAATTTCATTTTAGAGTTCAGTGATGTCACTTTTTTGTGAAACAGCTATTACAATATTGCATCTGCCCTACATCTCTCCTCTGTCCTTAGTGTATTAAATGGCACATTTTGCATTTCCATTAGGAGAGGAGAAAAAAAAGAGAAAAAATTTCATTGAAATTGCCAGGGCATGATGTATGATTGACATGGGTATTTGTATACTTGTCCATAACTCTATAGGTAAGTTTTGACGGAAAGACTGGTGAAATCTTCAAAATGACAAACATTTATCTTTTATATAATCCTGGGGTGGGGGGGTAGAAAACAGGGCAGAGTGGGACTGTTATAGTTCTTTCTTGTACTACTACTTTTAACCCAGGAGTCACTCATAATTAGGAATGATAATAACTTTGAAAGGTTCATGCAAATGTATACCTTACCAAAATGTAGCCCAAATAGTCTAAGGAGGAGAATTAATGTAAAATAATATCTTGGCTAACAGAAATGTCATGAAAGTTTATACCATTTTTGTAACACAACTGCTAAGAGAGTACACCTTCGACTAGAATGAAGTAGTTCATGTTTCCAGAGACTATTTTATGACCATAGAGTTATATTAGTTGATTTGTTTCTTTATTTTTATAAGTATATACTGTAACAAGTATAGTCTATTATCTAGTCTAAATACAGTGTCAATAGACTTTGAAATAAACCAAATGAGAATAATACAATAATCTCTGCTGAATTTATTCTATATTAATAAATATTAACTATATATTAATGCTATATTAACCTGGAATAAATTTCCTAATTTTAATATAAGGTGGGATAAGAGTGTTTCAAAAGGTAGTTAGTAATCATAGCTGTGTTGAAAATTAAATCAGAAATTTTAAGGAAAGTATTGTTTGGAAAAATATTGGCAATATATTTAAAGTTGTTCAGTGAAGCAGTGACAAAAGTGCAAATTTTAACTAGATTCTAGTTTCAAACCTAGAGTCAGTTCAAGTATTTTCAGCCTCAGAACAAAATTAGTTTTCTCATTTTAAATTAAGAAGAATAAAGCATAAATATTTGGAGTGCTGTGAAGCTATGGAGGTTCTAGAATTTATGGTTGACCTGTAGTTCTAGAGATAAATCTGCAGTACCAATATTGTTCATGTGCCCTATTTATTACTGTTTATTCTAATCTATGATTGGTAATTTTACATATAAAGTACTTCAAAACACCTCCAAAGAGTCTTCTCAAAGGCAGCTTTTTTAAAGATAGATCTCTGGATCTTCTCCCTTGTTTTCATCCATATTGTATATTAACTATAGGGGAGTTTATTTTTGCTTCTTTATCAGATAAATGGGGGTATGGGTGTTCATGAATTTATTTCTATAACATTTTATAGAAAGTAATTTTTAGAATTCTATAATCACAATGCCTTGCTTTAGGAATATATTAATTTTACTTAGATTTAACTTTATGGCCACTGAAGGAGCTACCTTATTTACCAAACTGACATTCTGTTCTTCTAGTCATTTATTTAACCATAAGTCAGTAATAATTTTTATGGTGGTGGGGGGCAGGGAGAACAGGCTGGTCATTGTCTACATCTTAAAATCTGATTTTTTTTATTTATTGTAGGTTTTATTGGGATTTAATAATGCTTATAATGATGGTTGGAAATCTGGTCATCATACCAGTTGGAATCACATTCTTTACAGAACAGACAACAACACCATGGATTATTTTCAATGTGGCTTCAGATACAGTTTTCCTTTTGGACTTGATCATGAATTTCAGGACTGGGACTGTCAATGAAGATAGTTCTGAAATCATCCTGGACCCTAAAGTGATCAAGATGAATTATTTAAAAAGCTGGTTTGTGGTTGACTTCATCTCATCAATCCCAGTGGATTATATCTTTCTCATTGTAGAAAAAGGAATGGATTCAGAAGTTTACAAGACAGCCAGGGCACTTCGCATTGTGAGGTTTACAAAAATTCTCAGTCTCTTGCGTTTATTACGACTTTCAAGGTTAATTAGATACATACATCAGTGGGAAGAGGTAAGACATATCTTTTACATTTTTAAAGCTACTATATCATGCGATTTAAACTATAACTTTCAAAATGAGCAACTGTGCTATGTATAATGAGTTTTATGAAATTCAAAAAGAAAAATTTCATTTTTTTTTTTTTTGGTATGTAAGTGGTATATTTGTATCCTCAAAAGGTATGGTCGAATACTGGATTTGAGTGAAGTGAAAAAATTAGTGATTGTAAAACGTTTGTCTTATGCCAATTCAGTCTTTTTTTTACATGTCTTTATTGGAGTATAATTGCTTTACAATGGTGTGTTAGCTTCTGCTTTATAACAAAGTGGATCAGCTATACATATACATATATCCCCATATCTCCTCCCTCTTGCGTCTCCCTCCCACCCTCCCTATCCCACCCCTCTAGGTGGTCACAAAGCACAGAGCTGATCTCCCTGTGCTATGCAGCTGCTTCCCACTAGCTATCTATTTTACGTTTGGTAGTGTATATATGTCCATGCCACTCTCTCACTTCATCCCAGCTTACCCTTCCCCCTCCCCGTGTCCTCAAGTCCATTCTCTACGTCTGCGTCTGCGCCTTTATTCCTGTCCTGCCCCTAGGTTCATCAGAACCATTTTTTTTTTCTTTTAGATTCCATACTAGTTTTTTTTTTAAAAGCAAATCTACTTTAATCAACAAATTTTTATCTTAACCAGTGCAGCCCCTCTTCCACCATGGGAGATTGTTTTTGTTTAATATCTAATATTAGTTTGTTTTATCTAACACATCAAGTACCATCTTTGACAAAGCTGTAGGGTCTGATTGCTAACCTAGTTTGTATCATTAGCTCTGTGAAATAATGTGGAATATGTTTCCTCTAATATTGAAATTTCAGAGAATTTGTGTTTGAAGAAAACAGATTTTTTTTTTAGTATTTCCAAGTTGTATGTGTAAAGACTGATTTTAGTATAATAATTTTGCTCATTCTTATTCTTTGCCTATAATTATTTATTATAGGTTTTCTCTACTAGTTCATTTCATAATACTGAAAAACAGCATACCCCGGAGGGAAATTATTACATAAAAAACACAAATACTACAGTGAATAAATACAGTGAATCTGGCCAATATTTTGCTGAATAAGGCATCTGTTGTTCTTAGGCAATTGGTGGGACCTGAAAGGGCTCAGCCAACTGGAGTTTCCAAAGATCTGAGTTAAATGTACCATCACCAAGCAAAGGAGGTTATGTCCCTAATTTCAGAGTCTGTATATTAACTTTTTGATTTTCTTTTCCTTCTAAATGTATCTTAAAAAAATTAATTATAACTTGAACTTTATTGTCTGCATAAAAATGAGGGTCAAAGAGGCCTCCAGAGTGCCTAAACCTGCACTAAAGAAAACCATACATTGGCTAGGAATGAATCGCCACTTTACTAGCTACAGAAATGCTTTTTAGGATGAATTATATTTTGGAATTTAGGTTTAAACAAGTCATAAAATGGAACTTCGGTGAACATTAGCTCTGCTTTCTGTGAGACTGTAACAATGTTTTGTGTGTGCTTGTTGATGACATTTTGGTTCCTAGGATTTCAGGAAATGACATACAATAATAAGACACTGCATAAGACACTGCTAAAAAGACATAAAAATGGATCATTCTTAAAATATGGATACGGATTATATTTAAAATAAGATGAAGCACATTTGAGAAATTGGATTCGTCTTATAATGTGTCTCTATATAGCACATTCCATCTAACATGTAAAAAATGTTTGGTTTTCAAACATTATTATGCTAATGTTAATATCAAAACAAGGTGATAATTGATAAAAATAGCTAATATTTATTGATGGCTTATTATATGTCAAGTAATATGTTTGATTCTTTACATGGATTAGTTCATTGAATCTTCCTAATAACTCTGGTTAACTTGCCCAGATTCACAGGGTTAGTAATAGGTGGAGCTGGGATTCTGACCTTGGCAACCTGACCTTGACAACCTGACCTGACCTTGGCAAAGCTCTTAACCACATAACCATATAGCTTCTCACCATAACATATATATTCTTTTAATGAGAAATACCTTAATATTACACCATTTTATATATATATAATCAAAAATTGTAGGAAACTTTTCTTAACTGAACTTTGTGGTCCAAGCAACATAAAATCTGAATATTTGCTTCTTAAAACATGGTCACAAAAAATATTGTAACGAGTAGCCTGTGAGAAGAAAAGTCACTGATATAAATACTCAGTCAATCATAAATACAGTGGGCAATGCGACTATTTTCAGTGTCTTGTAGTTTGAACCCAGTTACCCTAGAGAATGGCAGAAGGATGAACAGATGGCATTCTACCAGATAAAATGGCAGGCTGTACAGTCATAGAAGAGCACACTGCTTAATACCGTTGTCCTCTAGTTCCTGGCAGCAGTCACAGACACCTAGGTCTGTGTAACTTGATGGTGTTTCAAAGATGCCAGGATATAATTCAGGAGCATCAGCTCACTGCCATCATTACTGTAAAATGCAATTTAATATACACTTACAGACATTTGGTAACCAAACCCATTCAAGCTAGAGTTGTGAGTTGGCAAGATCTTTCTTATAAATAAATGACCTTGATAATAAATGAATCATAAGCTTACTTCATGAAGAATGTTTTCTTGATTATATGATATCCCCATATAATATCACATATATCATGGATATTTAATGTCTGTTAGTAACACTGCTAAGCAGAGAAAAAATACAGTAGTAATTAACCCAAATTTAATACGGATTCATTATTTCATCACCTACGTGATTGAAACCAAAGTCACAAAGAAACTTGAATGGTTCCAAATTGGTAAAGCTCTACCTGGGTTTTATAAATGCCACCAGGATGTGTTTACAAGTAGAAACACAACAGATAATCAGGTTGCTCTATGAGCATTTAGAATAAGAGTACAGAGGAAGATGTGGGTTCACCCACATGTCTTTGAGTTCTGAGTGTTTTAGTACCAAGCTGGCTAATGCTAAATTCAGCAAATTTGGGGAAGTAATGTGTGAAGTCTGGGAGCTGCCACTGTTTTAAATGAATCATTCCCAAGGAAAGTGGCTGCCTTCTATAGGAAACTGCTTCCATCTTCAATGAGACATTTTTTTTTTCCGATCTGAATTAGTTCAACTGATAAACAACAGGAAGTGCCAAAGCCAGATAAATTAGAGAAATATTGTGAATGAAATACAGAAACTTTAAAATTTAGCCCTTATGTTACTATCCTTGCTAAAGTTGAATATAGTGGTTAATATAGAAGGAAAGAACTGATTTGGCCAACTGATTTATGAAACACATGGTGTTAAGAAGTCAGGGGGAAAGTTGGTTTCATGAGGCAATGATAAGATCAATGGCTTTAGGATGCACAATTAGGGCTCTCTGACACTGTACTGAAACTTTACATGTATGGCCAGGTGAGGTGAAAATCTGTGGCAATTGTTTAGATAAATCCGGTCAAAAAATTCCTTTTCCTGTAAACGCCCGAAAGCAGAGGTGAATCTCTCCCACTCTTGTAATTTGGCTTAAAAAAATCATTCCCTTAATTCAACGTTGTTGTTATTGTTGTATTTCAAGTGAAGTCAGTGACCTGGGCCAGAGTGCTCTTTTGTAACCTATCACAGAGAACCCGTTCTCTGTGATCCTCCTAAAAGAGACATATGGTGAGGAAATCCTCAGAAATTAAATGGAATATTATTTACAATTTTTGACAGTCACCAGCCACTGAAGCAATAAAGGGTAGATTAAGAGCTTAGTAAATAGGAGATTATTTAAAGGTGAAGAGTTCCAGGAACATTGAATGCTGTAGCTGCTGATCCCTGTCATTTTATCAAAGGCAGATGATCCTTGAAATTATTAGATATTTTGGAAATAGTAATTGAAAAGAGAAATATTCCTCTGTAATGGTTATCTATTTGTAGGATTCAATGTCACAGAAAGTGGAAATTCTTCATGGGCAGTGTTAAAAATGGATGGCAAACACATGAAGCTCCTGTAATAACTATGGCTTTGGAATACATACCTATAATATTTTATTTTTCATTCTATATTTACTATCCCCTCAACTTTCCTTGTATAGATTTTAGCCCTCTCACAAATAACTTGCTTATTTTGAGGCAAGGAAGAGGGCTGTGGTTCTGATCTTCAAATATGTCTATAGCAATTTCAGATGAATAATGTGTCTGGAACGTTGCAATGCCCTTCTAGCAATCAGTATTAGATTTTTATCTTGCCTTAGAGGCAGATTTATGTACAAATTATGTTTAACAATAGAACATTAATAAGGAAATGTATTCTACAGGGAGCTAATACAGACTGCAGTTTCTGTCTTTGGTTAATTTTAGCATTCTAATTGGTTTAGATTAGAAACTAGCTCTTGCTATAAATTGCAATACATATTATAAGTACTTCCATTTTGTAGAAAACACATAGAATTCTAAGACTTGCCATAAGCAAACACCAGTGTTTTCCTAAACCTGCCCTCTGCTAGAACTTAAGGAGGTTCCCTATTGCCTATCACATCAAATCTGTGTTTCTTTGCTGTGCCTTCAAGGCTCTCCAGCAAACCGTTCCCCTGTCTCACCATTGTCACTTCATATTTGCGCCCAACAGCTATTTTCTGTTTGTTTTTTAGTTTTATAATGCTTCTGGCAGAGAATGACTTTTTTTTTTTCTGCTTCTGGTAATTTTGCATGTGCCATACCTCAGATTTGGAAAGGCTTTCTTTTTCTATTATTCATTTAAAATTTATGCTCAAACTCATCTCCAGAAAATATTCTGCATTGATGGACTGCATTATAATGGTCAATACTTTTACTTTGAACAATTCTACTGTCTCTGCGTGCATTTGTTCATGCCCATAGCTGGGTTGTGAATACTTACTTATATATGCATTTCCTTTTCTTTTCCTGGGCATAAATGTCTGTAGGGAAGAGTCAGGGTCAACTTTTTGCCCTTGAATATCCTTGTACACTAGTATAGAGTTCTAAACACAATAGGCTATCTGAGTATACCTATCTGCTTACTACATGGCAACGCTCCATGTTCTAAATCCATTAAATAATTGCAAAGGTATATGTATTCTTCACTCCCAAGCATTTACTGAATAATTTCTATATGCAGATGCTAAACATGAGAATACAAAGCATATCTCAGCTTTGCAGGAAAAACAGACATGTGAACAAATAATCACAGATGGTGCGGTAAGTGATGGCATAAAAGAGGGAGTGAACAACACAGCTTTTTTTGCAGGAGAAGAAAGCCTCAGAGATACTCGGACTGAGTTTTGAAGCTGGAGTCTGGATTACTAAGGTGAATAAAAGGGGGCAGAGGAGTACAGTCAGTAAGACATGAAGCATAAGCAGCCTAGCACAGTTCTGCATCTCTAGAGCCTAGGTTGCAAAGGCAGTGAGTTTGGAGATATAGACAAGAAGTTGTGCTAATGATGGACTCACTCAGTAAGGTGTCATTGAGGCATGTTAGCTGAGGGATTTGCATTTTAGAATACTGCAGAGTTAACAGGATTGGAAACAACTGAGGATGGAACTAATAATATCAGTTAAGAGAGAGATTCATCACACATTTGCATTTTTTATATATAGCTAGTGTCAGGCAGGATACTTTTTAGATATCTAAAGGGAGGTTTATCTTTGCCAAGTATTCTTGCCATTGAAATATTTGTATCAAATAATAAAATATGATAAGGCCTTATATGAAGTATTTTTTGTAATGTTATAAAATTTAAATATTGATTATATTTGATATAATTAATAATCATTAATAGAATAATATATTAATGTGTTAATATAATTATATTATATTATTGATACAATTATATTTGAGTTTTGTATTTCACACCACCAGAAATGTGATGGTGTAAAATGGATCCTGTGCTAGAAATTAGCACTTATGGATGTTTATTCAAATTGTGCCTTTTATTTTCTATTTAATCTAGGGAAAAACGCTTAAAGTGACTTTTTTATGCCTACAACCTTAATAGAACAGTTGTGAAGTTCAAAGCAAATTAGATATATGGAAATTATTTGAAGTATTCAAGTTGATGTATGCCTATAATATTTATACATATGAGTATTCACGATGTCATCTTTCTCAGATTAGCACATTGACTAACAAGAACATTATTATGTGTGTGTGAGTTGCGTAATATTTTTTTCAGGCAAATATTGATTCTGCTAAAGACCACTAGGTGTCCTCTATTGGTTGTATTACTTCAGAGTTCTATATTCTGAAATACCAAAACTGTCTTTTTTGAAATTATTCATTTATACTCTCTTAGAATCACCTAATTGCTTGGCTATCTATGTCTAGATAAAATAGACGACAATGAATATTCATATATGTAAAGATTATTTCTCTTTATCTATACTTTCTCCTCAGGTTAAAGAAAGAGTTTGTTAAGTTCATTCTCTAAAAAATCATTTTTATTCCAAGAGATTGTTTTCAGTATTATACTGTGTGTTTTTTTAAGATGGTATTTTTTTTTGCGGGCCTCTGACTGTTGTGGCCTCTCCCATTGCGGAGCACAGGCTCAGCAGCCATGACTCACGGGCCTAGCCGTTCCGCGGCATGTGGGATCTTCCCGGACGGGGGCACGAACCCGTGACCCCTGCCTCGGCAGGCGGACTCTCAACCACTGCGCCACCAGGGAAGCCCTTAAGATGGTATTTTAACAGACACCCTGAAGTTCTAACGTACGGTGTAATGAGTTCTATTTGGATAGGCAGTATTATTAAGTCAAGACAGTTAAAAAGAGATTGACAAAGTATGTGTGGGTGTATGTGTGTGCGCGTGTGTGTTAGGGGTAAGATATATAATTTTATGAATGCTTTTTGGTTAGTACCTTGCAGCAGATCTATATAATCCTGATGCTTTTGACATGGAGATGTCAGTTTAACGCTAAAATATAAGATCAAATTTGAAATGTCCAGGACTCTATTTTAATATTAAAACATTAGAATTTCTTAATGCCCCATCATTGCCCAATCTATGTTCCTGTTTTGCATGTGTTTATATGCCTCCTTGGCTATATGTTGATAACTAGACTCATATCCCAAATTTCCAAACTATGTACCCTTATGCCTCAAAATCTACATGACATCTCTATAGAGATATCTTGTGAGTTCCTCAAGCTCAGTATGTTCATTTCCCCTTCAAGTCTCCTCCTTCTCTCTTGTTTCCTGTTGCTCAATTCAGAAATCCAAGAGGTATCCTTGACTTCTCCACGTTCATTCTCCATAGCTAACAGTAACCAAGTTCTACTGGTTCTACTTCTTGGAATGTGATTTGAATTCTAGTATTCCTTCACTCAGTCCTCTCTATCACCATCCTCGTCCAAGCCAACATCAGTCATTTCTCATTTGCATTTTTATAGTAGAGTCATTACTAGGTTTAAAAATTCTCCCTTGCTTATCTTCCTAGGGCCTCAAAAGTGACATTTTTGAAGAGCAAATATTACCATATCATTTACCTGCTGAAAATATTTCTATGGTGTTTCAGTATCATAAGGACAAATTCCAAAATTCAAGGTCTTTTGAAATCTGATTCTTTTACCATGTCAGCCTGGAAAACTGCTTGCTCATTATTATTATTATTTTAATAAATTTATTTATTTTGGCTGCGTTGGGTCTTTGTTGCTGCACGCGGGCTTTCTCTAGTTGTGGTGAGCGGGGGCTACTCCTCGTTGTGGTGCGTGGGCTTCTCTTGCGGTGGCTTCTCTTGTTGCAGAGCACGGGCTCTAGGCGCACGGGCTTCATTAGTTGTGGTACGGAGGCTCAGTATTTGTGGCTCACGGGCTCTAGAGCGCAGGCTCAGTAGTTGTGGCACACGGGCTTAGTTGCTTCTCGGCATGTGGGACCTTCCCGGACCAGGGATTGAACCCGCGTCCCCTGCATTGGCAGGCGGATTCTTAACCATCACGCCACCAGGGAAGTCCCTTGCTCATTCATTTTTAACTAGTCTGAACCTCTTTATGTTTGTCACATATACTGTTTTAAGGCCTTTACAAGTGTTGTTCACTTTTCCTAGAACTCTGTTCCTTTGGCCAACCCCAATTCATCCATCACATTTTGTTGCTATGACTTCTTTGACTTTAACTTAAGATACCCTGGGGTGGAATTAACGAATCTTTCAGGTAATGTTAGTTCCAACTGTAATATGCTGAAATAGCCTCTCATGCTTTTGCTTTGTAACATTCATCACTTTTGTAATTTTCTTAAACTCTGCCTTCCCAACTGTATATTAAGCTCCAGAAGGGCAGAAACCATAGATTTCCTGTATCTTCAGCTGCTAGCATAGTATCTGGAAAATATGGGCACAAGAATACTTGCTAAATGAGTTAAATTATGCCCTCAAGGGAATTTCAATTCAGCAGATATGTAAACATTCAAACATGTAAGAAAAACAGTAGAATGTCTTAAATCCAATATTAGAAGCATTTATAGTATAGAAAAAAACAAAAGAGAGAAATGTACTGTGAGAGTGTGGTAGAGGGTAGAGGAGAGGCTCTAAATAAGGCATCCTAATAAATGTGGTCACTTTGAAAACCAAGCTTGAAAGTATATATCCTTCCAAGTGGGTAAGCCTGGGAAATATTCTAAGAGAACTGAGAAATCATGGATGAATTCAATCTAGCTCATCATTTATAGATGGGGATGATAGTGATTTTCTGCCCAATCTCATAGAATGGCTTTGAGGCTCAAATGAGATGTAATTGTTGAACATACTTAGAAACTATAAAGTTTATAGAAATGTGCATTACTGTTATCATAAAAGTCTCCACTAGTTTAAAATATGTAAAATCTCAACAGACAGTTCAACTCTTGGCCCTTTAGTGTGCTTACTGCCTTTCTAAATATTGGAAGCATCATAAATACTATTATGCATTATTTCTGTCCAAAATATACCCAGTAAAGATTTGAAGCACTAAATGAGTCAGGCTAATTTAGGACAAAGTGCATTCAGTCTTTCATTTCTCCAGAATTTCTGGAGAAATGTATCAGTTTTTCATTTCATTGTGCACACAGACATAACATGTATTATGCGTGCTGTTATTTTAGACTCATCTGTGTGCTATTAGAGTGCAAACTGGGAATGCCATTGGTTCCTGAGTACTGGACCCAAAATTTGTGATGTGATTCTGTTTTAAACTTGAATTCTAGTTCAACTGCCAGAGTGTTTCATAAAAACACTTTATACTGTGTTACTTTAATTATCTGGGTAATTATCTCAACTGAAAAGGTCACTGTTTTTAGTCTTGTATACATATGTGATGCACCTGTCTACAAAAAGGAGGTGTGAAGAGACATGACTTAAATTGGAAAATGATACAGTGGCACCCAAGAATATTTTGTTGTTACAAACAATGAGGTGAAATTTAGCTCATCTCTGAAGGAAATGTTGAATATATAATCACAGAGGGAAAATATGCGCTTTTTTATTGTCAGTTTCTAACAAGTCAGTCTTTCACTTTAGTCAGATACAATGTCAGAAGTGTTTTTATTAATTTGAAATATTTTGGAAAACAAAATTTTGCTTGCATTATGTCAAAAGTAGTAGTTAATTCAAATTTCATTGAGCAAAGCACAGTCATTGAAATATATGAGAATTTGTCATAGAAAGTCAGTTTTATAAGACATTATTAACTGTGTTATGAAAGCTCAAGAATAAATAAAATTAGAACCCTTGAATTGCACTGAGTAATGGATGAGAGAGACCTACTTTGATTTCTCTTTCTGTCTTGCTGATGTATACACTTCAGATTTTGTATTAGAGCAGTCGTGTTCTAGTGTGAAAGGGAAATACATTTGGTTGGTTATATAATTCTGGTGGTTATTTTGAGTTACGTCTACCATTTAGGCCATTTTTTTAAAAAGAGAGGCAAAATCTTTTTCTTATTACGTCTTAAAGTGAAAGTAGACATTGAGCAAGGCTTCTGGAAACTAGTCCCACAGTTTCATATAATTTAAAGCAGTTGTGAAGGAAGAGAATAGTAGCTATTTTGAGATAATCTTATTTGTCAGGAGTGGTGGAATCAAAATGGTTTTCCGTTAAGGTTGGTCATCAGTGGGAATATTTGCAATAATATGCTGATTATTTCAATGTGCTGCTTTTTTCACGGTTACTGATGTGGAGATAGGAGCTGGGTGAACATATGAAATAAAGGAAATTCAGCTGAATTGAAATGAAAGTCAGGAGTACCTTGCACAAGTCATTTCTAGACACTTTTCTCTCATTTAAAAAATGTGGATGATAGCTTCTACTTGGCTCATATGGTTGTTTTAATAATAAAAAAGAAAATTCATATGAAAGTGCTTTGTAGACTTTAAATTGAAAGTCTAAAGAACATAGTAATGTGAGATATAATTAGCCAGTCAAATTATTTTACTATCTTTTTCACAGAATCCCTGAAAAAAATGAAATTCCTATCTTCTTCAATATTTGGCATCCTACCAGAGTGTAAAGGTAGCTTTCGGATTGTGATAGTGTGTAGCGTCCAAGAGCTTAACTCCCTAATAGTATCTAACAGAAATGTTTGGGGAATCAACTAATTTTGTGGAGGCTACACTGTTTTAGTATGGGAAGCAGTTCTCCATTGTGTGAAAATATGAATCTGTGATACTGAGGAGAAGGATAAACATTCAGAAGAACTTCTTCCAACTGACTGACATTGAATCACAAGCATTCAAATTCACAGGTTTTAATAATACTGTACAGTTGGACTTCCTGGTGGTGCAGAGGTTAAGAATGCTCCTGCCAATGCAGGGGACACGGGTTCGATCCCTGGTCCAGGAAGATCCCACATACCACAGAGCAGCTAAGCCCGTGTGCTGCAACTACGGAGCCTGCACTCTAGAGCCTGTGAGCCACAACTATTGAGCCTGTGCGCCACAACTACTGAGCCCACATGCTACAACTACTGAAGCCCACGTACTCTAGGGCCTGTATGCTGCAACTACTGAAGCCCATGCACCTAGAAGCCCGTGCTCTGCAGCAAGAGAAGCCACCACAATGAGAAGCCCACACACTACGACGAAGAGTAGCCCCCACTCGCTGCAAGTAGAGGAAGGCTGCGCGCAGCAATGAAGACCCAACGCAGCCAAAAAAAAAAACCCCCCAAAAAACTGTACAATTAAAAATGCTTCTCCATTTTTATTCAATCTGAAATTCAGAGAAATGCAAACTTAGATAGTCCTTAACCTGGCGTAGGTTTACCTCCCCTTTTCCCCCTGCATATGGTTGTTGTAGAAGCAGAATAATTTTGTAATGACAATAATTAGTAAAAAATGCTAATAAAATTTGTTAGGAAAGAGTTATTGATAGATTTATGATATCTTAGGTGCACATATATTAATCATTTTAGAAAAATATTAGAACATGAATGAATTCAAAAAGTTGTATACGTATTTACTACCCTGACACACACAAAGCCAAGTTATTAGTAGTGGACTCTAGAAGTTCTAAGTGACTAGTTTTCTGTTTTCAGACATATCTTGAGACTTGTGACATTCATGACTAAAATTTCACCATTGGGGAATGATTCATTTCTGTTTCTTCAAGAAACAAAAGTTCTTATAGAACTTCAGATATAGTTTAAGCCATTACCAGGTAACATTTTAGCAGGCAATTTGTTGGCAGGTAGTGAGAGTAATTTGCAAGTAGTTGAGAGTAATTCTTACACAAAAAAATATAGGTATATGAATATGGGTTTCACAACTTGAGTGAGAGGTGCATAGGTGTGAGAGAGGGGTTCTACCACATTTGAGAAGTTCAGTTGGGCTGCAGAGGAGACAGAAAGACACCAGCAAGTGATAAAAAAAAAAAATTCACAGTTTTGCTGAAGTCTTTCCCTGTTGCCGTATTACCAGTATTTGCATAATGTCAAGGACAAATGTTTTAATGTTTCTAACTGTTATTTCTGGGAGTTTTACCAGCTGAATCATCCATCCCCTTTTCCATTTAGTTGAATTGTTATTTCAGATGTTCCAAAAATCTCCTGTGTCTTCAAATTAGAAGCTGACTCTGTGGTTACAGATGAAAAAATTTCTAGTTAGCACATGTCCTAGAAAAATGCTGCTGTTTTTTGAAAGAATTCTGTTTAGTAGCACATTTCTTAAATGTATGATTCTGTACGTCCAATTAAACATTGTATGTATAATCACATACTAACCATTCTAACGAAAAATAAGAGACTAGGTAATTCCTTATTCCTTATTTGTGAACTTCATATCTTTATATTCTTATCAGATATAGTATTTAATATATATTAATTGCTGAGCAATTAATTTGCTGAGCACTGTACTACATATAGGGATACAAAGATGAATAATCAAGACTACTGCTAAAAGGGATTTTGTAGTCTAGTGGAGGAATTAGAAAAGGAAATCAACAAACATGACAGATATCTATTAGAAATTTTTGAATGGAAGATTTTGAGAATGATTATAAGACTGTATCTCAGCTAAGGCAGAAAGGCCTCCCCAATCAATTCACTAAGTCTGCTAAAGGAGCAGGAGTGGGGAGTGGTGGTGTCTGGGTCAGATATTTAACCTCCTTTGATTAATGAGTTGAAATAGAATGAGCTGTAAAATACCATGCTTCACTAAAATGTAAAATTTGTTGAGTTTTACAAACAGTAGAAACAATTTTATTTAAAGTAATATCAATACTGTGTTGAGATTGCAAAATGAGTCCCCATTACTGGACTATGAAACATTTTCATTTCATTAAAATCATACAAATTTATGAAAGATTTCTAAATGTAGAACGTTTTTTAGGAAGCAGAAAGGACATTATATTTAAACTTCATACATAATATTATAAACCCTGTAATTAGTGAGAGAATTTAACAAAAAGGAACATAGTTTCTCACTTGCTCACTCTCTTGTCCTCTTTTCTGTAGTACGGATGCTTTTGCGCAAGACTCCTAACCAGAAAATGTGTCTTCACAATTACTAAGTGAACAATCCCTATCAGATATCAAGAGACTGAAGGGCATTCAGGGATCTGGGTGCCCAAGAGCAAATCAGTTATTCTGTAGTTATGGAAACAGCAGCTCCATTCAAAATGCTTGAGTTTTCTCCACATTTCGCACATACGTATATTTTCGTTTGCCTTGTGGCCTCCCAGCTTCTTCCTGCGTTGAGTCGCCTGTAACATGGGTGACTGGTACAGGTACTGCTGTGGCTTTTTTTCCCTCATGAATCGGTCTGTTGATAGATTCCACCAGCAAAGGGAATGAATTCTTTCCATCCAAAAGTATTCTCAAGAACAACTGTTTATTAATATTGTTTTTATTGTTGTTGTTACTCTTGTTGTTGAGAGATGAAGTAGGCAGTGAAATTACCCAGAATCTCGGGTTAGATACCTGTTCTTTGAAGAAGTGAGAGGTCAGATGTCCCTAGCTCTATTTGTAGCCCTCAGGAAATCAACTCATTTCCCTGCCTACTGAGAAAGAAAGGTCCTGTCAATACTATGAGTTTCTTTTATCATCTTTACGGCAGCAGAAATTTTTCCCTGCCCTCTTCTGTCACATTTCCCATTAGAAGATTTGCTAACAGAGTGTAAGGAAAATATCTATTAGTCATTTTATTACAGCTGGGAAAAAAGAAATATAATTCTTGTGTCAGGAGAGACACAGACACTGTAGAGCCTTCACATAAGGCCAATACATCCTATTTCAGGACTTAAGGTACGATATGTCCCATTATTTCTTCATCTGAGGGATGGAGTATTGGGGGTGAAAAAATCAGTGTGATCCACCCCTTGGTTGGAGAACCATTTATTTTATCTATTCATTAATTGGTATATCATTTTATTTCTGCCTTCCAAAACAGAGAAAAAATAAATACTTGTATGAAAAAAATAAAAGCAATTAAAGAGATGACTAAATTCAAAATAGAACACTTCCAAATTGGCAAAATAACTTACTCAATTTGCAAGACCAAACATAACAGATTATCTTCCGTTTCACTTGATACAGATCTTCAGATGATAATTTATTTTATTCAGTTATTTTATTTGATGTGGAAAGAAAATGCTTCAGCTTAAAAATATAATTTAAATGTGATAAAATTTCACAATTATTCTATAAACATTTTCTCCAAAATTATGCTACTAAAATTTTCTTAAAGGAAAATAGCTCAATGTTTTTTCCAAAGAAAAAAATCAAAATAATTCTCTCACAGTTCAGTCATGTAAGCGTGTTGTCATTACAAACTTGTGGCTGCAAAACAAAATCAAGATGTCATCAAATTTGGGAGAGGGTTTCCTTAGAAGTGTTTCCCTCATGCTCTGAGCTTTTAGAAATCTTATTCAATATTCCCCAGTGTGTGGTCTGTGAGTTATTAATGGCTTCATGAAGACAAAATTTTCTTTTTGTTTTTTAGTGTTGAGAGTGTTATCACTTGGCCCAAGATATCTTAGTAGCTTCTCGTAGGGTCTTGGTGGGCAATTAAATGATCTGACTCAAAGTGATATATATTACTTTCTATAATTATTTGGCCCAGACTTGTCACATGACCTCACCTAGCCACAAGAAGTCAAGAAGAGCAATCCCACTTGTACCTGGGAGGCAAAGAGCTGGAGCTCTCTGCTTGATAGCATTACTTCAGTACTTGGAATAGCCGAGAGATGGAGACAGGGTGTGTCTGGAATGGATCACTAAGTTGGCCTGTGGTTAACTTGCATATAAACTTGGGTCTATTCAAAATAAAATCAGGGGTCTGCTTGATAATCCCATTGTTTTTCTCTCATGAATATTTCTGGTCTTAGATAAACAACCTTCTAGCTAGTGAATGATGTCATGATGGAGAAAACATGTACTTTTCTATAAACTAGTGATTATATCAGTTATTTATTAAATTATTAATCCTTTTTTGTTTTATTGAATAAATATATCATGGACTCAAACTATATGCTATGCATATAGATTATAACAGTACACAAAAAATAGTTTTTACTCTTAAATAGTAGCTTACAGTCTACTACATGATCCAAAATAAATTTTAACGAATAGGTCTTGCTCCTTCTCTGCTGTCCTGTGTTAGGTGTAAATATGACCAAAAACAGCATACAAGTGGTCTGGAAATGAGACAGATAAGATTTGAGGTAGGGTCTCCAATGAGTGGCATGTGCTGTAATTTAGACAAGAGATGAGGTATTGGGGTGCCAATAGTAGTACTACCTCATGACATTTCCTAAACTCACAGAGTGCTTAGGAAACTGATGGACATTTCTTTAGGCATCAAAGGGAACTGACACTTACCGGGGGTGACTCCCTCAGAGATGCCTCTTGGGTATATCAATTATAAGGCAATCCTTATTTTACTTAGTTTTGTAAGTGAACTCAACCTTAACAGGAATTTAAATCACTCTATTAATGGAAGTACTGATTTCCAAGCTTTAAAACATCAGATTTAGTGTGAGTTTAGTCATTTATTAAATATGGATGAATATTTGCATAATTCAGTCTCTTACCCATGCTAAAAAGAATTACAATGCTTAACTTTTAGACCTTTGCCCAATCGAATATAGAACAATAAGTGTTACGAATATGTGATAGTATCAGAATAATTATTTTACAAAGAAAATTTATTATACTGGAAATCTTGAGAACCCTTGAAATGCAAGCATTAAACAACCAAATCTTACGTGTGGCTCATAATATATCTATTTTCCTTAGAATATATTACTTTTGTTTGGACTTCATTTTTAAAATAATTCAGACTTGAAAAGTACTTAAAAATCAAATATAATTATTGGACTCTGTAGATATTACCACTAAATGTTATCATATCTTTAATAATTTTTGAATTCTATATCTTGTTCCAATTTATTGAGACTTGTTTTATGGTCCCGAATAGGTCTATTTGAGTGAATGTTCTATATGTGCTGAAAAAAATGTGTCTTCTGCTGTTATTGGTTGGAATGTTCTACAGTTATCAATTAGGGCAATTAATTCTGTTATTCAAATTATTTATATTCTTACTGATTTTATGACTGCTTGTTCTGGCAATTCTTGAGAGAGGGATTTTAAAATATGCAACTATAATTTTGGATTTATCCATTCCTCCTTTCAGTTCTAACAGTTTTTACTACATGTACTTTGAAGCTGTCCTATTAGATTCATACATAGTTAGGATTGTTATGTCCTCTTGATGAATTACTCTCTTTAGCATCATAAAATGACATTTTTATCTCTGATATATCTTATCAGATATATATATATATATATATCTCTTCGATATTAATAAAGCCACTCCATCTTTATATAATTAGTATTTGTATGGTATATATTTTTCCGTGTTTTATTTTCAGTCTGTTTTTATTTTAAAGTGAGTCTTTTGTATACAGCTTTTGAATTTTCCTTTTGTTTTTTTTAATCACATCTGATAACCTCTACCATTTAATTTAAACCATTTACATATAATGTAAATTCTTTAATTGAATTTAAATCTGCCATCTTGGTATTTGTTTTCTCTTTATCCCATATGTATTTTGTTATTTTTTCCCAATTTTCTCCCTATTTTTATATTAATTTAGTATTTTTTATGACTCTATTTGATCTCCACTATTGAACTATACCTCAGTTTTTTTCCAATGCTTGCTCTAAGTTTTACAACATGCATCTTTAGCTTATCACAGTCTACATTCAAATAATATTATACCATTTTACATATAGTATAAGAAATTTAAAATAGTATATTTCTGTTGTTCCCTTGCTGGCCTTTGTGCTGTTGTTATCATATAATTTACCTCTATGTTTGTTATAAATGCCACAATATATTGTAATTATTTTTGCTCCAAACAGATATTTGTCTTTTAAAGTATTTTCAAAAGTGAGTTTAAATATGCCCTTTATGCTTTCTGTTGCCATTGCATTGTATAGATCCAAATTCCCATCTGGTATCATTTTCCTTCTCTCTGCAGAACTTCCTTAAACATTTCTTGTAGTGCTAGTCTACTATTAATGAATTCTCTTAGCTTTTGTATGCCTGACAGTCACTATTTGTTTTGATTTTTGAAAAGTATTTTTGCTGCATAAAGGAGTCCAGGGAGATTTTTTTTTTCTTTTAGTACTATAAAGATATCAGTCAATTTTTTTTTTTTCCTGCATACACTGTTTCTGATGAGAAGTCTGATGTCATTCTTTTCTTTGTTCTACTGTATGTAATATGACTTTTTTCTCTGGCTGCTTTTAAGATTATCTCTTTAACATTACTTTTCAACAATTTGATTTTTAAGTGCTTTAGTATGGTTTTCTTCATTTTTCTTCTGCTTGGTATTTGTTGAGTGCCTTTGATCTTTGGGTTTATAGTTTTCATCAAATTTGTAAAAAATACTGGCCATTATTTCTTCATGTATTTTCTGTTTCATCTACCCTTTTTTGATAATCCTTTCCTTGGCCTTCGTAGTGACTTCACATGCATGTGCTGTGCTCAAAGACTCATTGCAGGGTTCCCTCTGCTGATCTTGGTGCTCTCGCTCTGTGCAGCTTCCTCAGCTCTGGTATTTTGACCCACAAGTTCCAGCCACCGTGGCCTTCCTATCTCTACACTTTGTCTCTCAACTCTACAAGACCACTTAGCTCTATTTGGGTTTCTTTTCTCTGCACTGTCCCCTGGAAACTCACTCTAGGCAAGGAGCTGGTGCAGGGCTAGAGATCACCTTATTTGCTTCCCTTCCTCCAGGAATTATTCTTTTGCATTGCCTGTGATTCGATATCTGAAAACCATTGTTTCCCACAGTTTGTCAGGTTTTCCAGTTGGTTAAAGCAGGAAGGGAAACCTGGTCCCTGTTATTCCATTATGGTCAGAAGCAGGATGATATGCCTTGTTACAAAATTTTAAATATCCTATTTCTTTTTTTGTGGTACACGGGCCTCTCACTGGTGTGGCCTCTCCTGCAGGGTCCGGACACGCAGGCTCAGCGGCCATGGCCCGCTGGCCCAGCCGCTCCGCGGCATGTGGGAATCTTCCCGGATCAGGGCACGAACCTGTGTCCTCTGCGTCGGCAGGCAGACTCTTAACCACTGCGCCACCAGGGAAGCCCTAAATATCCTATTTCATAGAGAGATTTTTGATTTCAGAGATGGGTATGATATAATTTGAAACAATAAGGTCATCATAGTTTTTGCAATTTATATGGTATAATAACAAAACTAATTTTATGTTATGGATGCAACAAAATTGTGATATATGGCATAATTTTCTTTATGTAGTTATCTCTATATAGAAGGTTCAGACAAACAGAATAAATGTATGCATCATAGAAAGCTTTGTTATGGAAAAAGTAAAGGCCATTAAATTGACCTTGCATGCTTAATATCATGCTTAACTAGCCATGATTAGGCTTAAATTAACAACTGTAGTTCGTTAGGTCCTGGCTTCTACAACTGGGATACCCAGTGCTTTGGGTTAGCTTTTCCCAGTTAGTTCGCTCAATGTGGGCAATTTATATGCCAGATGTAAGGTATGCTCCTTTTGTGGACAAAGGATTCAAAAAATAATGAATTGGCTACAATTCATTGAATTGGCTACAATACAAAGTAACACCTGAGTTCAATTCATCATTTTGGACACTCTGGAAAAGGCACATGAAAAGT
This sequence comes from Lagenorhynchus albirostris, assembly GCF_949774975.1. Classification (NCBI taxonomy): domain Eukaryota; kingdom Metazoa; phylum Chordata; class Mammalia; order Artiodactyla; family Delphinidae; genus Lagenorhynchus; species Lagenorhynchus albirostris. Next base: position 37,676,107 of record NC_083097.1, on the reverse strand, counting down.
CAAAACTATTTCTCCCAAGAATATAAAACATTGAAGTAGCCTAGGGCTTTTCTTAATAATTCAAATATCAAATAATTTTATTATGATAGAATAACTGCATTTTATTTACCTCTCACTTGGCACTTTTAGAGGGAGCTAATGAGGTAGTGTGACAGTCCTGGCTAAATTTTTTTTCATTCCTTTTTAACTGATACTTTTTTTTTTTTTTTTTTTTGCGGTACGCGGGCCTCTCACTGCTGTGGCCTCCTCCGTTGCGGAGCACAGGCTCCGGACGCGCAGGCTCAGCGGCCATGGCTCACGGGCCCAGCCACTCCGCGGCATGTAGGATCCTCCCGGACCGGGGCACGAACCCGTGTCCCCTGCATCGGCAGGCGGACTCTCAACCACTGTGCCACCAGGGAAGCCCTTAACTGATAATTTTAAAACAAAATTTTTTACTTTGTTTTTATTTCTGCGACCAATAACCATTTTCAAAACAGACATGGTTCTAGCCAATTCTCAACCTTGTTCTCCTGATACTCAGGGGAAGTGGTTCTAATCTCAATTAAATGGATCTGCCAATACAACAGTACTTTAGGATAAAATGTATTCAGTGAGGATAGTGAGTATATTTTACGTTTATATAGTAAACAAAAGGAATTATAATCAAGAATATGTTTTTATGGATCTAGGTGAAAATGTACATACAGATTTTGTGCCCCTTTGTAGAAAAACAAATGATGAACCCCTCTGAAGACTTAAAGAATATGAGGCTTCATCCCTGCAGTTACAGTGGATTTATCCATTAACAATTGGCTTGGTTACTTTCTTCTAGAATAGCAGATCTTTTTAGGCATTGAACTTTTCCCAACAAAGTATTATGAGAATTTTCAAATGTACAAATTTTGGTAGAATTTCACAGTGAATACTTACATATATTCACTACCTCGATTCTTTAATTCACATCTTAGTACATTTTCTGTACCACATATTTATTCTTCAGTTCACATACCAATTTTTTTTCTTTGATGCATTTCAAAGGAAGCTGCAGACTACAGTCTTTCACAGTCTGCTTCCTCCAAATATATCAGCATGCATCAGATGCTCCATTTTTAACCTCTCAATTTTGTACATGTATTATGACATATAAAATGCTTTCTCTGATATAATATAGTTTTATAGCATAACAAAAATAAAAAGAATCAGGTAATATAAGTAATATAAGCATTAAATAACCTTGAAACATTGAAAAAACATATTTCAGTAACTGGTTCCATCATGATTATGTTTATCCAGCAAATATCCTTTTAATACCTCTAGTTTCTTTAGCCTTTAGTCATTTTTATGATCAAATTAGTAAGACTGTCCTTAGACTGGAAAATATTCTTAATGTCCTTCTTTTGGTCTTGGTTACTTCACCTCTGTGAAGAAGAGGTTGAATCGGGTGATCTTGAATAGGTTTTTCAGGCCTGGAACTCTCTGATTCTCATACTTCTCCCAACTCATCAGATGCACCCTGCTGTGATTTGTGAAAGCAAGTATTTTGGAGATTCTTCAAACTACTGTTCTTTATGTCTGTGTGCAAAATGTATTTAGTTGGGGGAATTCTTGTATTCTTGTTACACTATAAATGTAAAAGGCCATGATGAGCAGTTGACAAAAAACTCTTGCTTCCCCAGGTCAGTGAAAATAATCACCATGGCTGCTCCTGGCCCACAGAGGAGCCTTTGTAGTGATGGCTCAGTTAAAGTGAATCATCAAGAGGATGAGAGAGAACTTTATGCATCCTTTTCACGTGATGCAAACTGATCATATGCAATCATATCCCAATTATTCTGGGAAAGAAATGACACATGTAACTTAGTAAGAGACGACATTCCTGCTATTCAGATATGAAGGCTTCTAGTGACTTGAAATGAAAAATGGCTGATTTTGCAGGTTCTGCGTTTCAATATCAGTTACCAAAAAGAAACCTGTCATCTAGAGAGGAAGAACAAGATGAAATTAGAATTACTAGAATTACAGAATTGTATTCCATCCTGCCTGAAGGCACAGTCATCTTATTCAGCATCAGTTCTTAAGCATTTGACTTTGAGAAATCTATTTGAAGTAGAAGAGTAGGCAAATGGATAGACCCTGTTTGTCATATATATGCACATAACGTATATATACATGGCATATGGCATATATATAGGCATATATTTATATATAATTTACATAGTAATGTCTTTTCTGTGAGGTTGTTTTAGCTTTCTTTTCTAAATTGCATCTTGTAACTCCTCTAAGTCCTCTGATTAAAGCCTTCCAATGACTTAAAATAAAGTTTGAATATGCCTTACCATGACCACCAAGACCTTGAATGATCTGACTCCTGCCTATCTCTCCAAAATCAGCTTATATCACTCTCTCCTTTGCAGAACATTCACTGGCTTCATTAGACTTCTTCTTGAAGCTGGATCCTTCATTAGGAATTTTTGCATTGGTTGTATTCTCTGCCTCCCCAAACTTAGCTCAAATGTTATCTTTTCAGAGCCATATTTCTGGACACGTTTAGCTCAAGTTGTTATTCCTCTATATTCACCTTCACATTATGTGGGTCTTTGCTTCTTGGCACTTAGAATGGTTTTGTTTATGTGTTTCCTGATTGTTGCTCTGTGTGTCTCCACTAGGATGTTAGTTGGCTGAGAGTATAAACTTCAGTTTCCTCTGTTAGTGTTGAATTCCCAGTGCTTCAGTAGTACCTGGCACACAGTGAACACAGTAGTGATTGTTGAAGGATGTTTCCTGAGAGCAGTCACTGCTGACTGTGGTACCGCAGTGATTTCCACATCAATATTCAAAACTGATGGTCTAGATAGTTATGTAATTATTTTCAACAAAGAAGCATTATTAGATGTTTATTTGCAATTGACACAAATAGTTTTACGTCATTATCATAAACTTGGTAAGTGACAACAGTGTGGTGTAGTTGAGGTACACGACTGTGTTGAAATTTTGTTTCTGCTTCTTATGAGCTCTGTAACCTTGTTAAGTCTCCATGTCCCAATCTATATAGCAGGAATAATAGATAACTCATGAGAGGGTGTAAATATTGAATCTAGTGTGTCTGTAAAGAGCCCAGGACAGAGCCTGAACACAGTGCCTGCCACATAGAAGGAATTTTATGAATCATTAACATAAAACTTTTGTCTGTATCATTCCAAATTTTCTTCTTTTTGCTGTAAATATGCCTTCTATGTAAATAAAACCAGAGAGATTCTAATACTCATGAATCAAAAGAGTGGCTTAATAATGCATTGAAGTATTTAATTATCCTGTTCTGGTCTTTGTAATTAAGTAATACATTTCACAAAGTACCCTGAGGTCAAGACTTAGCTCAATACAATCCTGCATCTTAATTTTTTTTGCATTGTATTGATATATTTTATAAATATATTATTGATATATGTTTTTGCATACCCTTCTAGGCTTCTGAAAATCTGTAGTTTTGGCTTCTTTTTTTCCTTCCTAGCTGAAAGCGTTTTACAGTTTTTAATTAGAGCCATGTATATTTTTCCCATTTCATACCTGATCAAGAGCAGATGCATCACAAATTAAATATGTACTGCCCCATAGTATGTGCAGGCAGTAAGTTTGAAGAGGGTAGTGGTGTGTGGTGTTGGGAAATATGGGTAGTAAGCCAGCCTGGGGGAACTGGGGTGGCCTACCTTATCTTTGCACTTTCTATAAGAAAAGGTAAACCCTTACTAACTGCACATGCAGCTCAATACTTATCTAGTACTAATATATAACCCAGTACCTCAAATAGCTACATGCTATTAGATCAAGCATTCCCATGAGAAAAAGCAAGGATAATATTTTGGCCAGGAACCTGAGGGCAGAGAAGACAGAGCATGTACTTCCTTATCATCTCAGAGCATCACAGCTTCCTGGCAGGAAGAAGCCTCCTTCCTCCAGGACTGACTCATAGCCTCATCACCACAGTTTTCCTGAAACATCATCCAGCCTAATGCCGGTATGTCTTGCATCCCAGTTTGCCTCTGTAAATGCAAGAAGCCTCAGATTACCACATTTTCCCACCCCATAAGGTTCCAGACATCCACTACCCTGACTTCCTCTCATGACCCTCTCCTCTCCAACCCTATCCCTCACCCTGTCCACTGGGTGCTATGGATCTAGAGGTCTTAGCAAAAAAATCCCTCTGACCTTTAGTTCTCCTTTAAATATTCCATGCACTAATTTTTTTTTTTTTGCTCAAACTGAAACCTAGTCCTCACTTGAGGACACTATTTCCTCTGTAGACCATGCAAGTGGTGACTTTTTTCCTCTGCTCATCCTTGGGCCCTGCAAGTGAGAGAGGTGTGTTGATCCTAGTCAGTTACAGCCCATTCCCCTCCCTCTAGCCATAGTTGCTCATTTGACTTCTCTTCCCAACATCTCCATATCCCATCCATTGACTCTATTACAAAATAGATCTGGAATTTGACCATTTCTGAACCATTTCCACCTTTACCTTCTGTTTCAAGCCATCATCGTCTGCCACCTGGGTTATTGTAACACCTCCTAAATGGTTTCTTAACTTCTACCCTTGTACACTTTGGGCTAATTTTTCATATACCTGTCCAAGCATTCCTTTGAAAACCTAAGGCAAATCATGTCACTTCGTGGCTCCAAACCATACAATGGTTTTCAATCCCATGAAGAGGTCCATAAGGTCCTCCTACATTATCTGACTCCTTGACTACCCCTCTGATCTCATCTTTTATTGCACAGTCCCTTTTTACTTCCTTCTAGCCATACCGTCTCCCTGCTATATCTAGAACTTTGCCAAGAATGCCTTTCATGTCTTTTGGACCAGCTCTTTCCTCTATTTGGAATGCTCTTTCACCAGAAAAGACTCTCATCTCTTTCAGGTCCCTACTCATGTTATGGATAGAAGGTCAAGTTATGAGTGAGCTCTTCCTTGACTACTGTATATAAAGCATCACTCTTCTCCTCTGTTCTTTATCCATCCTGCTTGGGTTTATTTTTTCTTCATAGCACTTATCACAACTTCATTTACTATATATTTATTTACCACATCCCCCATAGAATGAAAGCTGTAGGAGAAATGAGACTTTGTTTTACTTATTATTTTGTCCTCTTCACCTAGAACAATTTTTAGTATTTAGTAGATTTATATTCATTATTTGTTGAATGAATGTTTAAATTATCTCATTACTCTTCTGAATTAGAGAGAATGGATTCTTCACTTTAATTACTAGGAGATGTTTCTCCTACCTACAGAGAAAAACTACCTTTACTAAGTTCCAGTGAAATAATAGAGGATGGGAAGAAAATGAATACAGGATAATAATATTATAGTAGTTAAGAAAAGTTTCTTGAAAATTTCATGTTTAAGTCAAGAAAAGGATATTATATAACTTGTTTATTAAAGCTTAGAAGTTTAGAGATGGACGTAATCTTAGAGGAAACTAAGACATAAAGAGGCAAAGTGAACTTGTCCGAAATAATGGAACTAATCAGTTGGCAGGCAGGGCTGCATCTCTGCCTCATTATTTTCCATTCAGGATTCATTCGCTCAGCAGTGAATATTCACTGAGCACCTACTCAGGGTATGCTGTGGTCAAGGAAACAGATACAAGATCTCCTCTGATGGATCTTAACAGTAGGAAAGGAGATAAATGTTAAAAATATTGACGTTAAACAGATACATTCTTGGACTGTGTACTCTGAAGAAGGCAGCATCTAAAAAGTGATATATTTATGAGAGGAGAATGACCCAATCTGAAGGGTAAAGCAACTCTTCCTTGGGTAGGTATAATCAGGAAACTAATGGACTTTTGAGTGATGAGAAGGAGTTAGCAAGACGAAGAGGAGGGGATTGTTTTTCTGGCAAAAAGACCAGACACTTGTTCCTGGAAGGGGCAGGAAGGAGCACAGTGCTGTCACCTGACTGTAGAAAGGCTTGGGTGACCTTTGATAATGCTAGACTCCCAATTTGGTATTATTATTGTTATGTTAACTACTTATTAAAGCATAATAGACATTGAGAACTATATAGCCCTATACACAATTAAACTATGAATAAAACATTTCTTTGACTCTTCTTTCAATTTCAGGAATGAGTTTGCCATTAGTTGAAAAGTTCAACCTCTCCAAAGAGCCCTCTCTTGACAATCTAGTTCTTTGTAGCTCCTCTTTTCTCATCCAGCTAGTTTCCTATTTTTATTGCTGAGTCATCCAATCAGGCTTAATTGTCTCTCCAGCTGGCTCTGTTCTTTTGGAGAAAAAATTCTGCTCCAGGTGCACTTTTTAAAATTAGGAAAATATGAGTGCCTAAATATGGACATAGCTAGAGTTTAATGGTGAATTCTGAAGTTATAGAAGATGATTAGCATCTTTTACCTTTCATCATGGTGACCAATAGATTTTGAACTATCCTATCACAAGCTACCCATTACTCTCAGTGATAAATATTTTTTTAAAAATTCCTTTTACATGATTTTTATTTGTTACTTAATTAGTTCTTTTCAGAAATTTTAGATTAATTCAAAATTGAGTCACGTGTTTTTTCCCAAAGGCAATGTGGTTTGAAGTAAAAATACAACTAAACTGAGAAATCAAATTTGGAATTAATGAGAAATCATTTAATTTTCTCTCTATTATTTATGAAACAAGATTTCCAAGTAAATTCGTTGTTTAAATGTTGAAAGGAGAATGATTAACCTACTCGAGAAAAAGGTTTATAAGTCCTACCATATGGAAGTCTTTGGATGAATGTTAAGAAGAATATGAAGTTAACACATATGCAATGTTTCTAAAATACTTTGTTCCATGTACATGAACATAAGGAAATAATTTATTTTAATGTACTCTGTTGGTCTACAATTGGCCCTAAATGGTAAATGAAATTACACTAAATGGTAAATGAAGCATATTTTTTTCTGCTCAGTTTATTCAAATATTGTTTAAATACTTATATTAGGTTAAACTGTTCACAAAATTCCACTCATATTGTCCCAGATAATACATTTTGACTCATGCAGATCAAATAAAAGATTCAGATTGTTTGATACGTTATTTTTATGGCAGTTCAACATCTATACTTACGTGATATTCAAAATGTTTCCAGAAAACTTCATTTATCAGATATTTTTTTTCCCTTTACTGTATTCATATTGTAGCTATACAAATAACTCTTGCTCAATTATCTTACATTCTAAATTTGATTTGTGGGGCTAAAATTGATGGGAAAATAGAGGCAAAACTTAATTTAGCATGTATAGATATTGTGCTAGCACTTCACATACATTATATCAAACAATCCAATCAGTTATACATATATATTTATATCCACTCTTTTTTAGATTCTTTTCCCATATAGGCCATTATAGAGTATTGAGTAGAGTTCCCTGTGCTATACAGCAGGTCCTTATTACTCATCTAGTTTATATATAGTAGTGTATATATGTCAATCCCAATCTCCCAACTTATCCCTCCCCCCCTTACCCCCTGGTAACCATAAATTTGCCAAACAATTTACTTTTATTTCAACAACTTCAGTAAAGTCAGAGCAAAATATTAATGTAAAGTCTAAAGTTTTTCATTCCTATTGTCAGAAAAATTATATTTTACCCATAAATGGTAATAATGTCAGTAACAGCATAAGTCTTTATGTGTCTCTTCGGACATATTTTAGGATTCAAGTCTACATTACTAAAAATTTGTAAGCCCATTTACCTGCATCTCTTACTCCTTGGACAAACTTCTGAGACAGTAGACTTAAAGTCTGATACCAAGATGTGAATGTGGTCCCTAAAGGATTAGAACAATGGCCTGGATATCACTATAGAGTCATGGTATTGTACGATAATTCAGAAATTTCTTGGTTCAGCATTTCTCAACAGTGTTTCTATTAAGTGCTTTCAATAAGAGTTGTATATCATCTGCACAGTGATAGCTTTACTTCTTCTTTTCTGATTTGGATTCTTTTATTTCTTTTTCTTCTCTGATTGCTGTGGCTAAAACTTCCAAAATTATGTTGAATAACAGTGGTGAGAGTGGGCAACCTTGTTCCTGATATTAGGGTAAATGGTTTCAGTTTTTCACCATTAAGAACGATGTTGGCTGTGGGTTTGTCATATATTTGCAGATGACATGATACTATACATAGAGAATCCTAAAGACTCTACCAGAAAACTACTAGAGCTAATCAACGAATTTGGTAAAGTAGCAGGATACAAAATTAATAACAGAAATCTCTTGCATTCCTATACACTAATGATGAAAAATCTGAATGAGAAATTAAGGAAACACTCCCATTTACCATTGCAACAAAAAGAATAAAATACCTAGGAATAAACCTACCTAAGGAGACAAAAGACCTGTATGCAGAAAACTATAAGACACTGATGAAAGAAATTAAAAATGATACAAACAGATGGAGAGATATACCATGTTCTTGGATTGGAAGAATCAACATTGTGAAAATGACTATACTACCCAAAGCAGAGATTCAATGCAATCTCTACCAAACTACCAATGGTATTTTTCACAGAACTAGAACAAAAATTTTTGCAATTTGTATGGAAACACAAAAGACCCCGAATAGCCTAAGCAATCTTGAGAAAGAAAAAAGGAGCTGGAGGAATCAGACTCCTGGACTTCAGATTATACTACAAAGCTACAGTAATCAAGACAGTATGGTACTGGCACAAAAACAGAAATAGAGATCAATGGAACAGGATAGAAAGCTCAGAGATAAACCCATGCACATATGGTCACCTTATTTTTGATAAAGGAGACAAGAATATACAATGGAGAAAAGACAGCCTCTTCAATAAATGGTGCTGTGAAAACTGGACAGCTACCTGTAAAAGAATGAAATTAGAACACTCCCTAACACCATACACAAAAATAAACTCAAAATGAATTAAAGACCTAAATATAAGGCCAGACACTATAAAACTCTCAGAGGAAAACATAGGCAGAACACTCTATGGCACAAATCACAGCAAGATCCTTTTTGGCCCACCTCCTAGAAAAATGAAAATAAAAGCAAAAATAAAGAAATGGGACCTAATGACACTTAAAATCTTTTGCACGGCCAAAGAAACATAAACAAGACAAAAAGACAACCCTCAGAATGGGAGAAAATATTTACAAATGAAGCAACTGACAAAGGATTAATCTCCAAAATTTACCAGCAGCTCATGCAGCTCAATATCAAAAAAACAAACAACCCAATACAAAAATGGGCAGAAGACCTAAATAGACATTTCTCCAAAGAAGATATACAGATTGCCATCAAACACATGCAAGAATGCTCAACATCACTAATCATTAGAAAATGCAAATCAAAACTACAGTGAGGTATCACCTCACACCAGTCAGAATGGCCATCATTAAAAAATCTACAAACAATAAATTCTGGAGAGGGTGTGGAGAAAAGGGAACCCTCTTGCACTGTCGGTGGGAATGTAAATTAATATAGCCACTATGGAGAGCAGCATGGAGGTTCCTTAAAAAACTAAAAATAGAACTACTGTGTGACCCAGCAATCCCACGACTGGGCATATACCCTGAGAAAACCATAATTCAAAAAGTCATGTACCACAATGTTCATTGAAACACCATTTACAATAGCCAGGACATGGAAGCAACCTAAGTGTCCATCGACAGATGAATGGATAAAGAAGATGTGGCACATACATACAATGGAATATTACTCAGCCATAAAAAGAAACGAAATGGAATTATTTGTAGTCAGGTGGATGGACCTAGAATCTGTCATACAGAGTGAAGTAAGTCAGAAGGAAAAACAAATACCGCATGCTAACACATATATATGGAATCTAAAAAAAAAAAAAGATTATGAAGAACCTAGGGGTAGGACAGGGATAAAGATGCAGACGTGGAGAATGGACTTGAGGACACAGGGAGGGGGAAGGGTAAGCAGGGATGAAGTGAGTGGCATGGACTTATATATACTACTAAATGTAAAATAGATAGCTAGTGGGAAGCAGCCACATAGCACAGGGAAATCAGCTCAGTGCTTTGTGACCACCTAGAGGAGTGGGATAGGGAGGGAGGGAGGGAGGCGCAAGAGGGAGGGGTTATGGGGATATATGTATTTGTATAGCTGATTCACTTTGTTATAAAGCAGAAACTAACACACTGTTGTAAAGCAATTATACTCCAATAAAGATGTTAAAAAAAAAGAGTTGTATAGTCAAAAAAAACAGAAAACAATAGCTACAAAAGTAGATATTATTTATGCCTATCTAGGGTGAGGAAACTCAGTTTCAGAGAAACTAAGAAACCTGAGAGGAAATCAGTAAAAATGTTTTTTAAAGGAAAAGTGTTTGATGATATAAATGTGTGAGTTTCATAGTATATTAATGCTATGTTGGGGGGGTCTCCATTTTCTATGTGTTACAGGGATTCAGAACACCTGACTCTGATAGTAAAAGTACTACTACAGAAAAATAGAATTTTATTCAGTGAGATAACGAGGTGAAATAAGGCAAACTTGAGGAATCAGGGACTTCTATTTTCAGCTTTGTCACTATCTCATTAAATGAGCTCAGAAAAGCACTTAACCTTTCGAAAACTGACTTTCCACTTCTGGGGAAAGAGAAAAAAAAGAGTAGAATAATTATGAGATTTATCTAACAAGGGTTTTCTGAAGATTAAACAGTGTGAGTTTCCAGTTCCTGGAATAAAGGTTGCTAGAACCTAGAGCTCTTTGAATAAATCATGATGATAAACTCAAATCACCCTTAATGTTTGGAGAATTTTTTTCCAGTCACAAAGGAAACAAACTTTTTTTGTACCTCTCCTAGTGTCTCTCCTCCACCCAGAATCATTGTTTAGGTTAAGAAGAAAATTGCTGAAGAGACATTTCTAGTCTACTTCTGTTTTTAACTGACTGTGTGACCTTGGTTAGATCATTTAAACTCTAAGACCTTAGTTTCCTCATTTGAATAATCAGGGATTGATTATCTAGTTTAACTTTAAATAACATCAGTGTGTTTCAGTCTTTCAGAATAGTGCTTGGCACATAATAGATGCTCAATAAATACTAGGTGGAATGAATGAATAAGTGGGTCATTACACTACTTTCATTTGCTTCATTACATGAGGTGGTGTAGGTGTGTCAGATAGAGAAAATACAAGGATACCTGTGAGGGAGCAGTACTATGGGGGGAATGTTTGAATGAAATTAATGATTTTCTCTTACTGTGCTCACACAGGAGGTTTGAGCTTCTGGACATTTGCTGAAATTTGCTTTGTCATCTAGGTCATTTATTGCATGTATTTGTGTTTCTGACCCTAACCCTCTTTCAACTGCAAAACTGTGATTTATGTAGTAGAGAACTGTCCTTGGCATAACAATCATGCAGGTATGTTTTGTTTGATTTCCTTGCATAATTTAGTCCCTTAATCCTCTCCATATTTGTCTTCTGGTACCAGTGATGTATATCTTTAACTTTTCTTTTGAAATAATTTTAGATTTACGGAAAAATTGTAAAGATAGTGGATAGAATTCCTATATACTTTTCACCCAGATTCTGCTAATGTTAAAATTTTACACAAATATGGTACATCTATTAAAAATGAGATGTTAGGGGCTTCCCTGGTGGCGCAGCGGTTGAGGATCTGCCTGCTAATTCAGGGGACACGGGTTCGAGCCCTGGTCTGGGAGGATCCCACATGCTGCGGAGCGACTGGGCCCGTGAGCCACAACTACTGAGCCTGCGCGTCTGGAGCCCGTGCTCCGCAACAAGAGAGGCCGCGATAGTGAGAGGCCTGCACACCGCGATGAAGAGTGGCCCCCGCTTGCCACAACTAGAGAAAGCCCTCGCACAGAAATGAAGATTCAACACAGCAAAAAATAAATAAATAAATAAAAATAAAAGAAAAAAAAGAGAAGTTAGTTTTGGTGCATTGTACATTTACAACACTATTAACTAAACTACAGACTTTATTTTGATTGCACCAATTTTTCCACTCATGCCCTTTTCATATTCTAAGATTCTGGGATACTACATCCCATTTAGTCATCATGTCTCCCTAGAGAAATGTAATGTTCTTCAATCTTTTCTTGCTTTTCATGACCTTGATACTTTGAAGAGTACTGGTAGCTATTTTGTAGAAAATTTTTTCTGAAGTTGTCTCATGATTAGACTTGAATTATGGCTTTTTTGTTTTTCAAGAAATAATATTACTGAAGTATTTTATTCGTTACATCTTATTGGGGTATATGACATCACCATGACCTATCACTGGTGGTGCTGACCTTGATCACCTGATTTAGGTGGTGTTTGCCAGGTTTCTCCACTGTAAAGCTACTATTTTACCTTTCCATATTCTATTCATTAGAAGTGAGTCACTAAGTACAGGCCATACTCAAGGGGAAAGAAATTGATCTTTGCCACCTGGAGGGAGAGATATCAAAGAATCTGTGGAAATGAGTTAAAATCACCGTGATAATTAATAGTATTCAAGAGGAGACGGCTTTAGGCTATGTGACTATCCTGTTTACCTTTAGCCTTTGGTTCACTCATTTTACCAACCTTCATTGGAGCTTGGTTGCGGCAGATATTACTGTGGTATTCTAACGCCACATTTATTATTTGAAATTCTTCTGTAAGGAAAATGTGCCCCTTCTTCTCTACTTATTTATTTAATCATTTGTTTACATCAGTATGGACTCATGAGTATATATTTTATTCTTTGGGTTTTAGTCCAATACTGTTGTTATTTATTTTGTTGCTCAGATTGTTGCAGCTATAGTCAGCTCTTTTAGGTTGGCTCCTGTGTCCTTCTGTGATGTCCCTAACCTTTTTTTCCCAACATTACTTTCTGACATTACATGATGTTCCAGATTCATCTTGTATTTTCCTTTCTCTAGCTTTTGAATCTGCAGTTTCTCCAGGGAACCCTAGCTATGCTTATTGGAATGGTATTTAGAAATTAAGATCTGAGCCTCAGGTGTGCTCATTGCTACCAAGGTGTCACTGCTTCTAGGCCCTCTTAGCAGACAGACAGTGGAAGCAGTTTTAATCTAGATTAGCATTTACATATGAAAACACTTCTTGGGATGCTTGGTTTCTGTCACTTCTCAATACTTTTGCCACTTGAAGACTTTAATATGATTGATTATAGACTTTAATATGATTAAAGACTTTAATATGATTGATTCTCCACTTCTTCTACCACTTTTTCTAGTAATAAAATGTTAAAATAATTTAAAAAATATTTTTAAAGCAAATATCAGCAAGAGTAAGATTTCAAAATAATGACTCCCCAAATTGCACCCTAAATCACTTTTCTGAGTTTCAGAATTGTGTCCAACTTCCTGTTTAATGTTCTTACTTGAAAATCTACATGGTACCTCAAATTTAGTGTGGTGAAAGGTGCATTCTTCACATACCTTTTAAACTGATCCTTCCCCTTTTTATATATCTTAATGACAGTCATTTAAGTTAGACTCTTTATCAGCTCACCCAGTTAATCAATGACCAAGTCCTGCTGATCTTACTTTCTCTTTCAATATAATCAATTTCCTTTCCTTCCCTTTCTCTCCCTCTCTCTCCCCTCTCCTAATCTTGTCCTAGCTCAGAAATTCACTTTCACTAGGTGAATTGCACCTGTTCCCTAACTGGTCTTGGTTATATAGCCTTTTTTTCCCCAAATTCATTCTTCTCAAGGCTCCAGCAAAAGTCTTATCATGTTACACTTTCTCTGCTTAAATTCTCTCAAATGAGTCTCAAATGAGATTTATTTACTTAAATAAGTCCAGCTCCTTAAAATATTATACAAAGTGTTCTAAACCTCAGTGTTCCCACAGTCACTGAATGCTTGCAGTTTGGGTATTGGCTTCTGTTTCTTAGTGGCTTTGTGCTTTTGCCTGTTGCATACTCTTAGCAAGAATGCCTCCCTATCTCTTCTTACCCCTCATGACAACACACACACACACACACACACACACACACACACACACACTCTTCTAGAATTCCTTCTCTGACTTCATCTCTTAGGTTGGGTTAGTGGATTTTCAGTGCAATCATTGCTACCTGCATTTTTGTCATTATTGTTATTATTGTTTAAAACATGCCAAGATATCTGCTAAGTGCGTTACCTGCTTTATCTTTTTCACTTTTCTTTAATTACTGTATCATAATTTCCCATCTGTTTCTGCCTTCTCTAGTAGTGTGAGCACCTGAGGAATGCACCAGGTGATCCCTTTGTTGTATCACTAATGATGGGCACAGTTCCTGGTGGATGGTAGGTCTGTAATATCTTTTGTAGTGAATGGATGAGTAGACTCTGGAGCAGGCTGATGTGGAGGGAGAACAATTATAGTCTCCTTAGAATGTCCTTTTTTGAATTCAATTTCTATTCCTAGAAATTCATCATGTTTGCTGATAAGATGGTATGGATGAGAACTAGTGTAAAAACCAACGCTGGGGCTTCCCTGGTGGCGCAGTGGTTGAGAGTCCGCCTGCCGATGCAGGGTACACGGGTTCGTGCCCCGGTCCGGGAAGATCCCACATGCCGCGGAGCGGCTGGGCCCGTGAGCCATGGCCGCTGAGCCTGTGCTCCGCAACGGATGAGGCCACAACAGTGAGAGGCCCGCGTACCGCAAAAAAAATAAAAATTAAAAAAAAATAAAACCAACACTGTTTATTCCTTAGTGAATATTTAAAATACTTCTAAATTTGTTAACATGCATTTTCTCAATTAACCTTCACAAAACACCACAAAACGGGTTTTCTTCCAAGTCTTACAAATGAGGAAATTAAGGCGGTGGCAGAGTTTGTTAGAGCTTCTTCTAGGGCTCATGATACTGTATTATCCATTCTACCTAGAGGGGGGAAATGAAGTGTCAGGGCTGAGTTCTCACCAGTGGAATGTGAGTGAATATAATGCACTTCATTTTTATGCCTGGACCAGAAAACCTTCCGACAATCTCTCTTCCAGTCTCCTTTCCTTTTTCTGGCTTGAGCCATGGTCACTGCTTATGGCAGATAGTGAAACCACACAATGGAAGGAGCCTGAGTCCCGGAATTTCTACCTGGAGCAGAGACACTTGTTTAATGAGGAACATCTTTTCGACTTTCAATGAGCATGATGAACTTCTATTTTGTTAAAAACCCAAGATTTTCAATTTAGTGGTTACAACTGCTACTATCACCCTAACTAATGCAGAGGTGAACAGTGGTTATTTAACTTGTCTGAGGTCACACATTTCTGTAAAATATGTGCAAGCAATCAAAGATCAAGTTTGATCTGACTTCGTAGTTTATGTTCTCTTAACTTATATGGCATCCCTTACTAAGTGTGAATATACATTTTTCTGTTTTTCAAAATTTTGTTTAGGTCTTGACAAGTATTGATATTTCCCTCATCACTGCTCTCACATTTAGCTCCCATTAAAAATTTTGTCATTACAAATGTTACCAATTTCCACAGTGGTGTCTGCCTCAGGCATCTTCAAGGTTAGAATGATTGCTGATTAGATGTGGGACATAGTAGTATTTGGTGACTGATTAAAGTCAGTGACACTTCTAGGATTTTCACTGTGTATTGGAAGTGTGGTTGTGCACTCGTGGTAATATAGGTTCTTTATTTTGGTTAAATGCTGAAGGAGAAATGGAGTTAGATGATATATTTCTATCAACCATGTTTCTTTTCAATTTACTGAGGGAACCAAAGATCTTTTCACTAACTTGTTTATTTTCTTTTCCTGGATTTTTAGTGTAATGTAAAGATCATGGGTTTATTAATGTGAAAAACTTGAATTTTCTGGCATAGATCCAACATTACTGAACATATCACTTTGAAAATTTTCTTTAAACATAGGAGAGAGTTTCATCTGTAAAATGAAAATAACAAAAATTTGCTTATAGGATTAATGTGAGGAATAAATGAGGTAAACTATTTAAGTATAGACAGTGCATAGGAGCTAAGTCAATAAATGATATTAGCATTTATTATTATTACTCTTGTTTTAATTTTTTTACTCACTTGGGCATAGTCTCAACAATTTGAATAACATGAACTGCTCTCTAACTCTGGTTACTGGTTATGGGTTGTCTGACATGTTTTCCTGGTTTTCCATTATATAGAATATACTAAAAGTTTCTATAAACAAATAAGCATAATTTTACAGAAAAGAGTGTTCCATTGTATTATATCGCAAGTTGTACACCATAGCTCTGGGCATTGCTTTATGAGGATTTATCTGAGAAGAGTTATTTCCACAGCTTACTTTTTTTGTTAGTTGTAATATTTATACATGAAGTATCAGTCTTCCAATACTTAGCTATATACATCTTTGGATAGAAAGTGCTGTCTTTAAAAAAATTATCATTACATATCAAATACATCTTTTAGTCACTATCACTTGTATACTTCATAAATATGTAAAATTATTTGGAATAGTACTTTAAAAATATCTTTAAATTTTTTTAATATAGTTTGTTTTCCGAAATCATTTTGGAAAAATAATTTCAGTGTTTTAAATAACTATTGTATTTCAACCCATTTTACAAGTCATCACCATAGGAGAATCATTTATAATCAGAATTAAATGAGGAGAGGAATGAGATCATTGCATCCTATTCATCCTGTCGTTCATATGATCAGAAGAGAAACAGGACACGGATAATAACATAGTAGATGACCCCCAGCCACTTATATTTGGCTTTAAAATGAGCTGAGAGTTTTGAGAAATAGATTTACTTTTTAAATTATGTCATCCTTAAACAAATATTAATATAGTTTTATTCTTTAAGTATATGTTATACCAAGGGACTTTGGCTAAGAATTATGACGAAGGCTAAAACGATCCAATGAGAATGCTTTCATTAGACTCTGTTCTGGAGTCTTGCCATTAAATGCTGCATTCTGTACCAACATTAACATGTCTATGAAGTTGCAGTATGTTTGCAAAAAGCTTTTGTTTAGTTAAGGCATGAAACATATCCCAGTATTGTTTCTGGCTTTGGTTTATATTTGGAAGAAGATACCTAGCAGCCAGAGAAAGTCATATGACCATTCACATTAAAAATGGTTAAATTCCACTTCTCTGAGGCCGCTTCACTTTTTTCCCCCAAAAGATCACAATTTACCATATTAAGACACCTAGATTTATCAAGGAGACTATCAGAGTGCTTAAGTTGCAAGGATTTGTGTTTAACAATTAATGTAAGTGAGCTTCTCTTTTTAAGTGCACAGATACTTATCTACTCATTGCTATTTGCACTGTCTCTTAGGTTGAAGGCAGCAAAAATGTGATTATAAGAAGTAGTGGCTTTTAGCTCAGAAACCTATAAATTGAGATATAGGAAAATCAGCTTTGGGAAATTATTACCAAATTAACAAAGTTGACTTAAGTTTTTAGTTTTCAGGTTTTTTTTGAAATGCTCTGTGGTTTTGAAACATATTCTACTCTCCACCAGTGAATGTGCAGTTTTCAACTAAAATAGCCAATGGATCAGTTTCCAAATTTGAATTGGCTACTAAGCTCATCTACACATTTCTCATGGAAATATTGTTATACTTGGTAATTAAGTTCCAACAGCAGTCAGCAAAATTTCACTTAATTTAAAATGCATGTGACAAATATGAAACTACCATAGAAAATAACGAATAGATATTTTTAAGGGTATTTAAGAAATGTATATTTACAAAATTCTATATACATTAGCCTGAGCACAGGAAGTCCATGTGTCAAACTACGATTATACATCTGTAGCTATATTATTTGAGAAGATGAGAAGACCTGGGTGTGAGGTCTGACTCTCATAATTCCTGGCCACGTAAAGTGATAGAAGTTATTTAGAATCACCACAGTACTCTTACCCATTATCATCACAACATTTTTATGAGGAACAAGGTGATATAATGTATATGAAAATTATTTGAAAAATGTACAGACAAGCAAAAGCTGAGAATTTAGCATCACCAAACTAGTTTTACAAGATGTTAAAGGGATTTCTCTAAGCAGAGAAGAAAAGACCACAGCTAGAAATACGAAAATTACGATACGAAATGTCTCATTGGTAAAGGCAAATATACGGTAATGGTAGTAAATCAACCAAGTAAAAAGCTAGTAGGAAGGTTAAAAGCCAAAAGTTACAACCCACACCTCAGAAATACAGAGGATCATAAGAGATCGCTATGAACAATCATACACCAATAAAATGGACGATGTAGAAGAAATAGATGAATTCTTAGATATGTATAGTCACTGATGACTGAACCAGAAAGAAATAGAAAATATGAACAGGCAAATTACCAGAAATGAAATTGAATCAGTAATAAAGCAACT
Organism: Lagenorhynchus albirostris; assembly: GCF_949774975.1. Taxonomy (NCBI): domain Eukaryota; kingdom Metazoa; phylum Chordata; class Mammalia; order Artiodactyla; family Delphinidae; genus Lagenorhynchus; species Lagenorhynchus albirostris. The sequence continues at coordinate 37,657,782 of NC_083097.1, read as the reverse complement.
TCCAACAAATGAAAATTATAAAACTCAAATGTTAATCATAGTTACATATGCTGTACACAAAGGTTTGTATTTCCCTACATTTTAAAAAACATGATCTCATCCTGTTTATTTATTTATTTATTGAGATGTAATTGACATACAGCTCTGTATAAGTTTGTTATACCGCATAGTGACTTGACATACACATACTGTGAAATGATTGCCACAATAAGTCTAGTTAACATTCATCTCCTCATACAACTGTATCCCCCCAATTCTTTCCCTTGTGGTGAGACCTTTTAGGGATTACTCCTTTAGCAACTTTCAGATACACCATGCTGCAGTGTTAGCTAGAGTCATCATCTTGTACATTACATCCCCAGGACTTACTTATCTTATAACTGAAAGTTTGTACCTTTTGACCACCTTCATTCAGTTCCCTTGCCCCACATCCCCTGTCCCTCTGACACGGGTAACCACTGATCTGATGTCTTTTCATTTTTTTAAATTCCATAATACGAGATCATATAGTATTTGTCTTTCTCTGTCTGACTTACTTCACTTAGCATAATCCTCTCAAAATCCATCCATTTTGTCACAAATGGCAGAATTTCCTTCTTTTTTAATGGCTGAATAGTATGTACACACACACGTGCGTGCACGCGTGTGCATACATATTTAGGTTGTTCCATGTCTTGGCTATTGTAAATAATGCTGCAGTGAACATGGGGGTGCAGATGTCTCTTCGATGTAGTGATTTTTTTCCTTTGGATACATACTCAGAAGTAGAATTGCTGGATCATATGGCAGTTTTAGTTTGAATTTTTTTGAGGAAACTCCATACTGTTTTCCGCAGTGGCTGTACTAATCTGCTTTTAGCACACAAATCCCACGTGTTGTAATTCATTCTAGCTTAAAGATTCATTTGCATATAAAGGGTTAACTTACATTTTTAAAGATAACATTGATTATATGTTAGAATGGCATTGATAACTACCGCTTCTTGAAATGATCATGAATATTTTCTATGTAAATTATTATAAATAAAAGGACTGAAACAGGCAATGTAAACACCCTGATATTAGTGAAATTTTGCATACTCTGTGTGAAGATAATTGTTGGGGGTGGGGTGAGATCATTTGGAATGTGTAAAATGTAAATGATACAACACAAAAAATTGAAAAAATATATGGGCACAACTGAAATTCTTGCACAATACTGATGATATGTACCAAATTTTACTGCTTTGGTTTCAGTTTCTTGTGTGTTTTTGTCTAGTTCATTTAGTACTAAAAGGAAAATAGCCAAAGCAGAAAAATCAGAAGAGAAAGGGGAGATTTAGTTAGGGACTGATTATCCAATCAGTTGGATAATCGGTCCCTAAATAATTGAGAGATTAGATTTGAAAGTCTTATCCACAGCAAGAAACCTTTAGGTAACCTTAAACCTCTGACCATTGTCAACCAAAAGTGATGTAGTTCAAGTTTCCCCTTTCTCTTCTTTATCCCCTTGCCAACTCTTGTGGCTGAACATCATGGCATACCCCCAGCATAAAAAAATACATGAGAACCTTGTTTGTTCTAAGACATGTATATTACAAATATATCCCTATTTTTTTCAGGAATGTTTATCACTGATTTTATTAAAATAATAGATTTCTATTTTCCTAGAAAACTAAGAGATAGATGGATGAATAGACAGTTATATATAACATGAATAAATGAGGGAAATGCCTCATAGGGTGGAAATGAAAATATAGAGTTTTTTTTGTTTTTGTTTTTTTTTGATCTTCAAGGTAAGACATTGAGGGAGGGACATTTGAAAAATGGCAGTTTGGGTTAATAGAAGATCCCTGATTATCAGTGAACAGCAGTATCCCATTGCTGCTAACCGTCTTAGCTGTAGGGAAAAAACAGGATCTGGGGTGCCGTTAGTATGTTTTCCCCTGGCTGCTGCACTTGACAAGAATAAACCTGAGTCCAAAAGCTAAATTTAAAAAATGCATTACTGAAACTTTGTTTATCACATTAATCATTTTTTCCTATCCTTGAATTTGGTGAGCCCATAAGACTGTAATTATCTACAATACCCTGGATAATACTTGAGAAAATTTCTACCAGAGTGCAAAACATACTCATTTGCTGGTGACCATTGATATAGCAGAAGTTTTTTGTTTTTTTAATTTCACTGAGGAATTAGAAAGTAAATTTAACTTACTTCGGATAGTAGATTCTTCTACTGAACACTATTTGTCTTTCTAAATAATTAACTACTTGAAAATAATCATTAGGGATAGTGGCCAATTGAAAATAGCCTAAAATAAAAGTATACATCTGTCAACGTTTCATTTATCTTTGTTTTTCTGGAATATACCCAGTGCATAAAGCTAAGTACCCCTCTGTCTTCCAAGGTCGTTTTCATTTAGCCTTTTGAAAACAGAATGGGGCAAAGGTAATATAATCGAAAGAAATGGCTATTATATTTGGCAGTGACATTAACTGGTGCCCACTGGGTTTGAAACATGGACTCTTTGCCTTCAGGGTTCATCAACATAGTTGCAAGATTGAGTAAATACAAACCAAGGGGAGTATAAGAACTCACAAAATAACATGATACAAAACAATAGAGTGCAAATTATACACATTTAGGTCTCTGGAAACAAATATTTATTTGGATTACATCATAGTGTTGGGATTATATAAAAATGTAGTTATTTATAGAAATAAGAATAAAATGATTTAAATTTTAATAAATATGTGTTAACTCCAATTATGACTGTACTGTCCTTTAAGTTGTGCACTGGAATTGGAAATTGTTATAATACACACAGCCCACCTTCAAGAGGCTTATAGCCCATTGAGTCCAAAACTTAGAATAATATATTTTATAGGCTAAAAGGTATATTACTGGTACAGATAACAGTTGCTATTAAAGATTGGAAATCACTGACCATCAAAGATGATTTCCTGGAGGAGCTAGGACTTGATCTACTACTTGAAAATAAAAACATTATTTAGATAAGAAGGAGGAGACTGAGAAAAAGAAGACATCAGAAATAAGATAGTGGGACTTCCCTGGTGGCGCAGTGGTTGAGAGTCCGCCTGCCGATGCAGGGGACACGGGTTCGTGCCCCGGTCTGGGAAGATCCCACATGCCGCGGAGCAGCTGGGCCCGTGAGCCATGGCCGCTGAGCCTGCGCGTCCGGAGCCTGTGCTCCGCAATGGGAGAGGCCACAACAGTGAGAGGACCGCGTACAGTTAAAAAAAAAAAAAAAAAAAAAAAAAAGAAATAAGATAGTGATATTAATTATCAGATTAGTTACTGCAATTATGAGTGTGATAGAGTTTGTTACTCACGTGTCAAAGGTTTTTAATCTGAGAATAGGCTTCAAGTATAACTGCAAAATTTATTTGCAGACATTTATGTGTATGTGTAACATAAATATTTATAGGAAGTACTTCAGGTCCATAATTGTTACCAGCTTCATAAAGAGGTCTAACTTCTCTTAAAGGTTGACAACCTCTGCTCTATGTTCAGAGCTTTCTTCCATAGACAGTGACTTTTTCATAATCATTAGTCTGGTTAAACCTGACTGTCCGAGTTATTGGATGTTTCCTACTAAAATAGCAAAGTTTTGACGAAGACTGTCTCCCCAGTCTACCAAATAGTTAAGTGAATTGTTAAAAGGAAGAATCATTTTAATATCAGCTGTATGGCATGATACTGAAATAATATAATATATAAGTTGTAAGATTATTTATGGCTCTCATTTTTAACAGTAAGTAAGTTTGAAAAGAATGAAACTAATTGAAATTTGTTATTGGGAATTTAATGGGTAGGACTTAAATTTTAGTGACAAAACTAAGGTAACATAGCTCAAAATGCTCATTGTATTTTTTGTTTTTTTTTTTGTGGTACGACAAAGAGCTCTTATGACAGCTCTAATTGTACTGTTGATGGACATTTGGTTTACTCCAAGTTTTGTTGTTCTGTTTTGTTTACATGTCTTTTTGTGTACCTTTTCAAGATCGTCTCTATGGAGTATACCTAAGAGGAATTGCCAGTTACAGGATATGGGCAGTTCCAGGTTTACAAAATTATTCCAAATTGTTTTCCAAAGAGAATGATATATTGTTCTCCCACCAGCAGATGAGAGAGTTATTGGTTTTTTTTGTATCATTTTAAGCACATTGTCTTATCTTTCAAGTTTTATCTTTCTTTGACTTGAAATGGTATCTCATTTTAGTTTAAATTTGCACTTCCTTCATTACTAAGAAGGTTAAACATGTTTTCAAGTTGTGAGTCATTCAAGTTTCTTGAATGTCTTTTGCCTTAAATTTTTTTTTTCCATCTTTACTTATTGTTTCATTGGAGTTACTTTTAAGACATAATTATACATTTTGCAAATGTCTTTACCCAGTTTGTAGATTACCTTTGTATTTTTTTCTTTGTACGCTTTTAATTTTGTCTTTTGATGTATAGACATTTTAAATTTTCATAGGAATCAATTTGTTAATATTTTCCATTATGAGTTTTTGCTTTTTTGCATGCATCTTTTCCACTGTCTCTCAGAAAGTTTTGTTCTATCATTTTCCAATTTAAAATATATATTTCATAATGGGTTATATCATTTTTCCATCTGAAATTGATTTTCATAAACTGTATAAACATATGTTAAATACATAGGTCAGTTTTATGGTTTTATCTTTTCTTCCATCGACCTGTCTATAAGTTTGCTAATACCAAAGTATCTTAATTACTGTAGCCTTAGGTTAAGTATTTAAAGCTGGTAGGGCAAGATTTCCCACTTGATTTCACTCTTTTGGAAGTTTTTTGCCATTTAAGAAAGCAGCTTATCATAAATTTACACACACACACACACACACACACACACACACACACACCCCATATACACACACATCCTTTTTGGAATGTTGATTAAAATCGTAATGAATCTATAAGTATATTGGGAGAAAATTGATTTCCTTACAATATTAAATATTTTTAGCCATGAACATGGTATGTTTTCTATTAATTTAGGTCTGCACATATTTTGTTAGATAAATCCCTAAATACAGACTTGTACATATTTAATTAGCTATATCTCTAAACATTTAATATTTTAGTTTTTATTTTAAATAGTACCTTCTTTTAAACTTTTATTTCTTAATATTACTAGTATGTAGAAATGCAATTGACTTTTGTAAATCAATTTTAAATGCAGCAACATTTCTAAAAAGTGAGACAATTTTTCTGGCAATGGATGTTTAAACTGTGGAAGAGTCATGGTATATTTGACTGTGGGACCGTAACTGGAAGAATTGGCTGACTTAGCATTTCTAACCTTGCCTCGAAAAGAATACGAGACAAAGTTTGAGGCAGAAGTTTTATATTAAAAAAATTATAGGACATTCTTATCTGTGAATTTTGATTTTACTTCTTATAATTTTCACTGTTCACACACACGTTAGAAATGTGAACACAGGAATGCTATTTCCTTAAATGTTTTGATTTCTTTTTTTAAAAATCTTTAAAAAAAACTTATCCTGTAGTCTCACAGATGAGTTTAATTTTGTTCCTTAAATTTTACTCACTTTTTAAATATTACAAGAGTAATGCAACCATCCTATTTTCTTAAAAAAAACTCTAAACATAAATCATAAATATCCCCCAAAGTGAAAAATCAGTCTTCATTTATTCCATCATTCTCATTCACCAGATAACAACTGTTAATTAATGTATACAACCCCAGATTCTTTGTTTATGCAGTCATTTACAATATATAAAGACTATAAAATCTGTAAATTAAAAAAAATTTCACCATGCTACCCACATTATTCAGAAACTAAAAATCTATTATGTATATCTCTTCATATTAGTCCTACAGCGACCATAATATTTAAAATAATGGCACAGAATTTTATTTGCTTTCAATACCATATAGTTATTCCTTAACTAATGGGCATTTGGATTGATTCTATTTCATTCTGTTAGAAACAATGCTACAAAAAGCATTCTCACACACAGATCATTGATCAGTTCTACAATTGTTTTTGTAGAATAAGTTCTAGAGAAAGAATTACTGAGTTAAAGACGTGTTTTAAATTTTGTAGAGACACCATTAAAATGAGATATTAAAATCATTAAATGTTTGGTTATAGTCACAAATAAATAGAGGTACCCATTTAATTTCAACCACTGACACATCTCAAACACCTGTCTCAAATATATGCCAACTAATAGGCAAATATTTGCCTTGCTTTTACTGCTTATTTTATTTAGATTATATGCTTACACAGTAAGATAGTATGCTCTTTTCATTTTCAATAGCTCTTAATAAGCCTTAAATGTAAAAATTTGCAATGTTCATTTTCACGTTTTATTTCTGTGAAAATATAGCAGAAAATACATCAGAAAATATAGTAAGGCAAAATCCAGCTTTGTGTGTTTGCTAGAACATGGCTAACTCCCTGTACTTCTCTGCCCAACCCAACCACACAATAGTGTTGTTTGTAACTTATAATTAGTAAATTACTGTTTAGATGCAGACTTTGGGTAATTTGCTGATTATAAACCTATATCCCTCTTTGCCTGTATTTATGAATTAGGTATGAAAATCATTGATATTTTGAAGTTGTGTCTTTGGTTTTGTTTTTATTGCTTTTACAGTTATTCTGTAAATGTCTTATCTGAGAAGATTGTCCACTTACATTTACTTGCCATTTCTTAATGTTAAAGCATTCATTAACTCAAGTGTTTTCTTTTTTAAAACTTTGATGTATTTAGCTTCTGTGAACATATAACATGCAATTTCTGTCTCTTTATTATTAATACATTTTGAAGGGTTATTTATCAGTGGACCGCAGAACAGCAGTTAACAGATATCTTGTCACCTATGTGACTGACTCCCTAATTTCTTACAATGCCACTATTTATTGATAGGACCTCTTTAGTGTGTCAAAAGCACAGACTTTTTCTAATGTTCCTAACTTGAAAGTTGAATAATGACATTAGTAGCACAGTGGTTAAGAATGTGTAATTTGCCAACTAGACTCTGTGTTGGAACCTTGGCTCTGCTGCTAGCTGGCTGTACCACCTCAGACATGGGCAACTTGCTTATCTCCTCTGGTTAATGGCATCTATGAAATGGGAGCAAGAGTAGTATCTTTCTCATTCTGTTGTTATGAAGAGGAAGGAAGGAAGGAAGGAAAGGAAAGGAAAGAAAGGGAGGAAGGTGTCTGGGATGGGGGCACAAAATTGGGTTTCTTCATCATATTGCAATTGACAGTTGAGTATATACTATTGATAAAACGTATTAGCACAAAAACAACCAAAATCAAAGAAGCACCCATTATAATACTGAAACTTAAAAGTTTACATGCAGAAAAATCCCAGCTGTACTAAAAGACAGCCTTTCCCCTTTAAGAAAAATTAATATATAAGATTTTTGTCATCAATTATTTTTTTAAACTGTGTATAGATTGGACCCTAAAGTTTCACTGCATTCATTGCTCTCCCCAGACTAAGTCAGACTCTATCTTATAGGCAGTGTGTGTGTGTGTGTGTGTGTGTGTGTGTGTGTGAGAGAGAGAGAGAGAGAGAGAGAGAGAGAGAGAGAGAAAGAGATGAAATTGGTCACTATGGCTATGCTTTTTCCAAAAACTTTTATCTGGAATTGTCCAGAATTGATGACATTAAATGTTTTATTTTTACATTATCAGAATAGCAATCTTAATGATCCACTTCTTCTTTAAATGTGTAGCAACAGTCCAGAAGTGATTTTGGAAAATGAAGAAAAAACTGTTGAATAGCAAACATAATATTTTATTGCAGTGATCAAAAGGAAAACCAGAAACCATTTCTTTTCTTTAAAAAGGCTTAGCTTTGTAGCTTCAAGAAATAACAAATATGAAAAATTTGTCATACGACTAGTCATATTTTAAAATCCATATTGGCAGTGTTTCAGTAACTGGCTAGGTTTCATTTTGTTTTCTGCTATTCCTTTGGGCATGGTCCTCCACAATTGATTACCACTTTAGTGGTTTCTCTGGTATTAGAGATTTTGTTGACAAGGCTTTCAGCTGTAAATTGCATACAGAAAGCCATATATCTGTTTTTCTCTCATAATGAATCCAATGATTTGATGCTATATTTAGAATCCATTTTAAACATTCTATACATAGAGCATAAGATAATTATTACATTAAAAGAAACTACTTGGGAGATGTGTTGTCACCTACTTTCATCCAATATTCATCTGTAAGAAGCTAGATTACATCATGTTTTAAATGCCTTTCCAGGCCAAATTGTCCTGTTCATATTTATCATAGCATAACATTTTATGATTTTCTTACATGTTTTATTCAGAAAAGTGCTGGAAACAAGTTGGCAATTATTCTAGCCATTAGAATATGTATGATCCATATAAATCTATGATCCATATGCTTGAAAAGATATCTGAAAACCAAAAGAGAATTGGTTGGAAAATTTATTTTTGGCAACACTAGAAAAGGAAGTGGATTGAGAGTACATCAGATACTGTGACAATATAGATTTATCATCTATGATATTATCAGTTATGTGTCCCTGTCTTCCTAAACTTCTAAAAGCATGAGAGGTAGGAACACTGCAACACTCATAGTGACCTATGGAAAATAATTAGTCAAGATCCATCCAAACATTTTTAAAATTCCAGAATTTTCTGTATAACCACTCTGACTGTTTCCCCCATTGAGTTGGATAGATGTTTATGTTGATATTATGTGGGCACAGATTGCCTCTAAACAATAGACAAAAAAGAGCTTAAACACACATCTACTTTCAGTGATTGTTAATAAGAATAGAAATGAAATCTGAACACAAAAAACCCAAGCTTTTTGTGCCACTGTGCCAAAGCTGTGTGCATGTGTATTTGCCAGTAAGTTAATGAACACTCAGACAGAGTGCTTCCCAGACACCTGAATCTGGAAGAGAGGGTTGCAAAGTTATAAATACATGCTCAGTCTTAATCACAGGAGAACTAAAGAGAAACTCTGGCACTGCTCTCCCAGTCAGCAATCACAAAAATCTTCAATAAGAAGCAGGCAAGTTTTTTAACTATTTTGGTAAATGGAAAGTGAGGAAGACAAATGTATTAGTTCACTTGGGCTGCCCTAAAAATACTGTGGATTTGGAGCCTTAAACAACAGAACTTTATTTTTTCACGGTTCTGGGGTCTAGAAGTCCAAGGTCAAGGTATCAGCTGGTTTGGTGTCTTCTGAGGCTTTTCTCCTTGGCTTGTAGATGGCCACCATGTTACTGTTTCCTCACATGTTCTTTCCTCTGTGCATGTGCTCCCCTGATGTCACTGTGTGTCCAAATTTCCTCTTCTTATAGAAGGACACAAGTCATGTTGGATTAGAGCCCACCCTGTGGCCTAATTTTAACTTAATTTAATCTTTTAGAAGGCCTTATCTCCAAATCCATAACATTTTGAGATACTGTGGTTTAGGACTTCAACATATAAGTTTGGGGAGGACAGAACTCAGCCCATAATGGCACACATCCCATTCTTTCTCACTTTCTATTTGGAAAATATAGATGCATTATCAGAACACGTATGTAAATGCTTTGTTTTCCATTTTAAACAAAAATATTAGGCAGCAGTTAGAATCCCTAGATATTTTAACTAATCAAATAACCGGAACTCTACAACCAGTTTTTAAAGATGTTGAGCTGCGAAAATAGGTATCATGAAATCCATGTGCAAAAGATCATCTGCTTTACTCATAGGAACATATTTTAGGCTCTAACTCAGATCTGATTTATTTTTAATTCATACACATTTGTAACAGAAACGATAATCTGGTTTCCTGGAATTGTAACATTAGAAAGGGATTAGGATTAGAAGGAAGTTGATTTTAGCTGTTGATTTTACAGGTGAGAAACATGGGCGCCGAAGGTCAGTGGCAGAATCCACACTAAAACCTGTCTTACTGGCTGCATATCCAGAGCTCTCAGATGAGCTGTTTGCCTCTTTGGGATTGGGTTCCATCATCTGAGGTTCTAGAAGTTACTCCTTTTTGGTAAAGGCTGCTGTGATTACATACCCATAGTGGAGCAAAAAATTTCTTTAGAATTTTTTGTTCCGTACCATAGAAGAAAAATCTACTCAATAAGTCGAATGCCATAGGGATATGTGACAGAGGCCAGACATGCTCACCCATCATGCAAGATGGGCTAATCTGTGTGAATCCTTCCCTACTCTCTAATTTCCAGAAGTGTTATTCATTTTTAGCTCTTTCTGATAGGTGGCCAGAGATTTTCAAAACATAAACAGGAAAAAAAACCCAGCTCTCTTTTGACGACCCTGTACCCATCTCCCATACCCTTTATTATTTCAGTCTTATTTACTTAACAATAGGAGAGAAGTGAAGTACTTCAGCTTCACTTTTGAGATTCTTCCCGTCTTGCTTTCCTGTGTTCTTTTTTCACAGACAAAAACTTGGGCTATTTAAAGTATGTTTAAATACCATTTTTTTGTGTGTGAAGTGTTTCCTAACTTGTCTAACCCACAGAGCTCTCTTTTCTGGAGTCCTAAGTAATACCCACTGTCTGGAACACTCACTTGGCATTCATCTTGGGTGATGTGTGCCTTTTTCTTTAAATGGATTGCAAACCTCTTGGCAGCAGGTCTGTTCAATATCCCTATGAATTTTCTGGTTCTCAGGTCAGGAACTGCCAACAAAGTGCATTCTGTCTCCTCCAACTGTTTCCAGTCTGATAGCTTCCAAGTGAGATGCTGTTAAGACCTCTCCTTCCATGTGAGTTGGCTTGTAGATTTCTGGTGGGATCTGCTAACAGGTGTTATCATTTTTTAGCATAATTTTACATGAAAAAGAACATTTTCAAAGGCTCTGAGTTTCTTATAGCTACTAAAACATTTCATCATAAATGAGAATTGCAGTGATTCTGCATTAGTTATTAAATGCTTGAAACATACCATGATTTGAAGAATGCAATTTAACATATTTTGATCTAGGGTATATGAGATTTTTGGGAAAAGAGAGAGGAGAAAGTAGGACAGATATTTTTGGTTCAATTAATCAAAAATTTTTGCTCAGAACTCACCGGTTTCTTATGGCTGTTCTGTTGACATTATTGAGAGAGAGAAATACCCACACACATGCGGGGGTGGAGGAAGAGAGCGAAAGGGAGAGAGAAAGAGTGCACAATGGGAAATTGTGCTTATAACTGTTACTATTTTTTTTTTTTTTTGCGGTACGCGGGCCTCTCACTGTTGTGGCCTTACCCGTTGCGGAGCACAGGCTCAGCGGCCATGGCTCACGGGCCCAGCCGCTCCGCGGCATGTGGGATCTTCCCGGACCGGGGCACGAACCTGCGTCCCCTGCATCGGCAGGCGGACCCCCAACCACTGCGCCACCAAGGAAGCCCTGTTACTATTTTTATATAGCAAATCAAGATACTTAATCTGTCCTTCTTATAAAATGACATGGCCACATATGTAAACAAATTATGTTAACTACCCTTGCTAGCTTGATGTTTCTTGCCTTTATCCTCCTGAAGCCAGTAGGTGCTGAGTTGTGAGCAGGGCTGGACAAATGGTAATGATCTAATTATCATTTCTAATAAGCTTATTGTCTCTGTGTGTCCTTTATGAAAGAGAAAAAGTTCCATGTTAAGCTCTGCAGTGAATTCAGCCTCACGTTTGTTTCAGTGAAATAGCACAGAAAATAAAAAGGTTTAAAAAAATAGAAAATAATACTGTGCAACCTGCCCACAGGGACTACTTACCCAGTAGCACAGCCAGTTACCACCATGGCAACGATCACCAGAATCTAAAACATTACAAAACTTTTTTCCCAACAGTGATATAAAGCAACTTACTATGATTTTTCTGAGAACCATTAGATACCAGAGGAACTTCAAACTGTTTTAAACCCCAAACATAAAGGGATCGTCTATTTTTTTTTTGGTGGAAGCTCAGCAGTTTTTATCTGAACCCCCTAAGAAGTAACTTTCTCTTTTAAGAAAACAAACAAATAATTAACAGCCAACTAGATAAAAGTACTATTTGCTTTGAAGGAAATTTTAAACACTTTTTCATTTTCTAGCTCTTTCTTGTCTTACTTTAGATATTTTTCTAATTTTATTTTGGATGATGCAAAAGTTCCAAAGCTATTCTCATTTAGTTTACCCAGTCATCAACTTTCCCTTCAGTACGTAATTCTAGTGCAAATTATGGACTCTCTTCCATGAAAAAAAAAATGGGCATAGCAGAACGTAGAACTGTGCACGTAATTTTATGACTCATGGGCAACTTCAACCCCACCTAGGGGTCCTTGTTTAAAAACTGTCAGTACATGGCCACTTGACAGGGAGAAAACACAGCTTCACCCAGCTGGTCCATGTTCTAATGCCCTGTTCTGAAAAAGCAGCAGCTGGAGTTTTGCTTTTGCCACTTAGGTGTTTCATGTCTGTCTCCACGTGTAGTGCGGACCCATGCATGACTGTGTACATAAACTGTTTGTTCCTTGATACTCCTATTTGGTCAGCTGAATTTCTCTTGAATGGGTAGTTAGATTGAATGAATTATTTATAGACTGCAGCCTTTGTATAAGGCATTGCCACTGTGTATAGTTCCTATGCAACTTAGAATAGCAAATAATTTTGATCACTTACTATGGGCAAGTCTCTGTTCGTGCACTTATTTAATTCTCAGTAACCTCAATGAGGCAAATGCCGTAATTATCCACAAGACACTGTGACACAGAATGCCTTTTGGTTGTTTGTTTATTGTTTAATTGTTTCATACACAGTCAAATAAAAACTGTAAAATCATCTATCTTACCTTGTGGTAGAACCAGAGTAAGATACTGGACTAAAGGATTTCATAGTCTGTGCTCATTTCACTAAGTTGTATTTAAACATATCTTGAGAGTTATACAATGATCTGTTGAAATTTAAATGTGGAATAATCAAGAGATAAACATATTTGATTTAACAAAATTATATGAAAAAATTAAAGCTCCACAGGGTGTTTAAGCATCTCTTTCTTAACTTATATATCACTTTGATTATCCTTAGAGCCCCCAACTCGGTCAGAATCTGAGTGAACTAATCAGGTTTGATAATGTAGTCCTGAGGGTTGAATTTCTCCTTGTGTATGACTGGTCCTGGCAGTTAGGATGTTAGAAGGCTTCTGGCTTTTAGCTTTTATAAGTTTGGATTTATCTGCATTTCAGTGCCTTTTGGACTCTGTTTAAAAAAAATTCCTCCTTTTTTTCCCCTAATACCTGTTTGATCATTTGCATTTCTCTGCCAGGGTAAACTCATTCCACAATACATAACTTCCCATGATAATGACTCCCACATATATATTTCACCTCCAGTTCTTCCCTGAGCTCCAATTCCAGATTACTCTCAGATGTTTTAATCTAGGCATTCTACAGGCCACTATTTCCAGGTAGCTTTCCTCCCAGTTTCTAATTCCATTCTCTACACCCACACTGATATAACTTCTGTCCTTTCTTCATTATTCAAATGAGAGAAGGTGGCCTGGGGAGGAGGGGTTGGGGGGAGGTTATTTGGGGGTGAGAGAGATGATGAATGTGGTTAGTGTAAGGAGACATCTCTAATATCCAGTTGGAGTAAAGAGCTGGATGTTGTATTAGACAGAGTTGTAGTTTAGAGAAATAGAGAATCTATGTGTGGAACATGTGTCTATATCTACTTTCCTTCTCATCTTTTCTTTTCTTCCTTTCTCCTTTCCTTTCCTTTCCCTCTCTCTTTCTGTCTCCCTCCTTCCCTTCCTCTCTCCCTATCTCTCCCTTTCTCCCTTCCTTTCTCCCTTTCTCTCTCTCTCTCTCTCTCTCTCTCTCTCTCTCTCTCTCTCTCTCAGACTCCTTTGTAGCATTAATAATGAGGGAGTTTCATTGCCTAAAAGTCAGCTAATGCTACAGCCAGAATTTGCCTTGGCAATCATTCATCTAATGATTCTGCTTTTCAGCTGATAAAAGTAGGACTCAGGAAAATTAGGCAACTGTCCACATTTTGAGCTACAACTAGTTTCCAGGGCCCCTCATGTTCAGTAGACGAGTCAGGAATACCTCAGTGGGCTGGTATCTGTGCCTGGTTCAGTAAAACTGATGCCTTTTCTTTCATTTCAAAGAGAGGATGCCAGAGGCAGCAATTTATCTGAATTTAAAATAACAGAATCATTAAATCATGATATCTTGATGCAGTATTGGCCACTTGAAAGCAAAGAAGATGCATCATTATCCAACAACAGAGGGAACACCTTTTTCCTCTGAATCTTGGGACTCCGAGGGCACTTGGGGAGAGAGGCATGACAGCGCTTTCCTTTCACTAAATGAAGCTATTTAGTAAATTGACACCGAATCCTCAGAGTTCCCTGAGAACTCTGCAAGTGTTAATATACCTCCAACGTGTCTGGCTCAGGCTCAGGGTGAAACAAAGTTACTCTAAATTTAGGGAAAATTGGGGAATAATAATAGCAGACATCAATATCTTCTTGTAGCCTTTTAGAAAAGCCCAGGACACATTTGTTTTGCTCCTCTGCATGTTCGTGTTGGCAGTAGCAAAGTTAAATGAGGTTTCTTGCCTGTCTGTTAAACATGTGGGTATTCCCACTGGAATTCCGCCCAGGTGTTATAGAGATTTACCAGCTTTACTATCTTGCTAAATATGGCTCACAGTCAGGGATAAGTAAGGTTGCCATGAGAAAACTGAACATGTGGTTTGCTAACATGAACGCAGCACACTGTGTTCCGTGTGTCGTAGATATGTGTGTTTGGGTGTCTATGTCTTTGTCAATATGGCTTTCTCTACTAATGTTTGTGTTGTGTGTGTGTGTGTGTGTGTGTGTGTAAGGACTAGTAACGTCATTATTCTGAAAGTAAGAAAAGGTATGTATAGAATACATGAAAAACATTTGTTTGGTGAACCAAAGGATTTGAAAGAAAAATCTGTTATTTTAAAATTAGTTTTCTTTTCTGAAAATTAAACAATGTGATTTTATTAAACAATATTTAAAAATAAAAGCATTCGAGTATTTTAAGGCATATTTTCTTAAAATTTCCAAAATGGAAATAGTTTGATTGATGATTTTTTTTTTAAAGAAGTAGCCTGAATTTTCTGATAATGCCTTAGTGAAGGTATCTAGGGAAGCAAGAAAACAACTTCTCCTTGTTTCTAAATCTTCAGTAGTCTTTCTCTTGCCCTCACATTGAACTGGACACTACATAGGATGGTTTGTAATGTCTTATTCTATGACATTCTATGACATGCAAATACAGACTCCTCTAAAGCATTAAAATAATGATTGCCTGAATTTGTATAGCTTTACTAAAACAATTTAACTACATTAATTTAAACTCATTTATATGTACTGAGTGAAGTAGAAGGAAATGAACAGCAACAAAACAATCCAAGGAAAGAAATCCATTCCAGGAAAAGAAAAGTTCCTATGCAAAACCAAACGTTTTGATCTAGAAAATATGATATAATAAAATAAAATGTATTAAAGCCATTGAAATGTGTGAAAAGAAGATTACATGGATAATTGAAAATCAGCAGCTAATACTTATTTTTTTCTGTAAGATATTTTTGACTCCTATGAAAAATGAAAGATTATGCTAATATTCAAAGTCAGTCAAATGATGACTCCCTTGATGTTCCATGATCAGTCTCATTTGTGAAATGTCTTCAATTATTTACATTTCCACTTAAGAATTCCTTCATTCCCCTTTTATTTTCTTTATAAACCCTAAACACTTTAAGATTTTAAATATTTAAAAATATTTGGGTCTCCATTCACAATGTACTATTTTACTTAATATGAAGAGAAATTTCATGGGGCAAACTTTTAAACAAAATAATGTGAAAAAAGATTAGAAATTAAATATCAATACAAACAATTCTATTAGTCACAATCTACCTGTAACTACAGGAATTTTATAGCCTGAAAGATGCATAAGTATAAGAAGTTTTCTTCACTTAAATAAGAAAATTGAAGGAGAAAACATATCTATAAGTAAAATAAATACCTCACCCATCCAACTGGTGTTTTCTCCCTGATGATCGATATTACTTTCTGAGTGGACAACGCAGCATCCGAAGTCAAGGATAAAGATGCTGCAGTGTGTCAAAGGTGTGGCCAGTGTACCCATGAGCCTGCACATGTTTAGGTCATGGGGCTGCCCTGCTTAGACTACTTGTCTCAATGTCAGTTGATTACTTAAAGGAGCTTAACTATTAAGTGATTTTTTTCTTCTAATTAACTGTCGATACTTGCAACCATTGATTAAATAAGAATTATTAAATAGAATGCCAGAATCTGTTGAAATATTACTACTGGTCGTAAGAAATACATATTCCCATTTACATGGAGGTAACAAATGCTCTCAAAAGCACATATAGGATAGACAGAACCTCACTGTTTTGGAGCTTATAACCTCATGTTGTAGCACCTCCTTCTTACTAACCTAAATAACAGGTAAACTGAGGCAAGCTCACATTACCAGACATTGAGTTTATTCTGTAATTGCAGTTCAGGAAATGAATGCTGTACAAGCTACAAGTGAGTCCGTTGAGGGTTTGGGGCAGGATGTGTTTATGGGTAAGGAGTGCAATGATGGGGAAGTCCAGCCAGAGTCCAAGCAGCAAGTTCATTGGCTTGAGGATGGATGGTGATCCTTGGCAGATGTTCATTGGTCAGGAGATAAATCTCCCTCTTCTGTAAATCAGGAATTTATGAGAAATCCATCTCTCAGTTCTTAATTTTTGTTCTTCTGAAGGCATATGCATGAGATTCTCCATTTCATACCCTCCAGTTCCATGTTAGATTGAAATCATTTCACATCCTCATCCTTTTGGGGATCATTGGTTATCATTGTGTCCACAACCAACCAGCATGCAGATGTCCCAGTGTCTGTACTTCTTTCATGACAATGACCTCAATACCATGTCAGTTCTCCACACTCATGGCCATTTTATCACCCCAAACGCTACAGTTGCACTAATCACTACCAATGTCTCCTACCACACTTATTTTCATTAAACTTAATGTTTTCTCTATTCAAGACCTCAAACTTGGAATCCTCTTTATCCAGCCAGTTTCATACCTGCTATAACATACTTGTTTCTCCCTTACTACTCCAGACCCCACAACTGATCTTTCAATTATAGTCTCATCATTTCCTTAATCCCATTGCCCTCTCTCTGTCAATTACACATACTCCACTCCAGCAGTTCTTTATGCTCAAAACAGCTTCTGAAGCTGATTCTTACACCTCCCACTGCTAGTGCTCACAGCAGAGGGAGAGGCGTCTGTCTTTCTAAGATGAGCCTTCCTATGTGTTCTCTTTCATCTTTTCTAAGACCTTATTCTGCTTTCTGCTTCATAAAAACTCTCCCTCTGAACTGCCGCTACCTTTACCTCCACACAAACTTGATTTTCTTCTACCTTAAACAAAGCAAACAAAACAAAATCAACAATCCCTTCTCCCTGCACACAAGCTGTCCTTCAAGCTATTATCATATCTCATTGTTATAACCAAAGCATTTTTATCAAAATGAGATCCATGAGATAATTCATAGGAAAATTCAGAAAACCCAGCAAATGATAAACATTCAGGGTAATGTTACCCATTGTTTATACCATTTTCTTATTTGTTACTATTAGCAATAATAGAGAAAACACAGATTTGGGGATAGAGAGGTATAATGGCTTAACCTCGCCTCCCAGGCAGCCAGTGAATTCTTCCTGGCAGGAGTGACCCCTGACTTGAAGGATAAATAGGAAGTAGTCGAAAGATAAAAGGCTTGGAGAGGGAATCCTGGGCCTTTTCTTATTATCTGAACGACTGATGGGGGTGGGGGAGGGGTAGTGGTATCTAAAGGATAGGGCGGAGTTTCTAGCCATCCTGCAAATGCTACACAACTAAAACTATTCCTGGAGTTAGCATACACTGCATTTTTTCAGTAAAGGAATTGCTGTGGAAATCAACAAATGATTATATAGTGTTTGGTTTGGAACTTAAACATGTATCATTCAATATCACACAAAATCTCTCCACTCAGTATTTGAGCGGCCAGTGAAACAAATCTGACTCATTCAGTCTGCAGTTGCATTCTTGGTGATTCCACCTGAAGGGCAAACACATAACTACTCCATCCTGTCTACTAGTATAGGCTTGCCTGCACATAAGTGCCCATTATTTCATTATTCTTATTGTTATGCATCCTATGTATTACCTAGAGAGGTTATATATTTTAAAATGTATCTGTATAGATTTTACATTCTATTTCTTTCAATTTTAATTAATAAAAATGGTGCTAATATTTCTTACAAATAGAGGCATTGATTTTATAGATTTGAAAGTCACTGAGCTGTGCCATTTTGAAGATATGATGGGAAGACTATAACTAGCCTTGGCTATTGATGGCCAGTGGAATTGAAATGTCTATTTTTTTTTTTTTGATTCTGGAATTTATCTTTAAAACGTAAAATATTCCAAAAGCTTTCTGAAGATATTCTGTTACAAACAGCAAAACCACATAAGCTTAGAGTTCAAAAATGTTTTTTGACTTATTTTCTGGTGACAGTGCTAGGCCTGTGTATTAGTTTTATTTTGCTGCTATGACAGATTACCACAAATTTAGTGGCTTACAGGAACCACAAATATTACAGTTCTATAGATCCGAAGTCTGACGTGATCTCACTGAGCCAATGTCAAGGTGTTGACAGGCTGTGTTTCTTACTGGAGACTCCAGGGGAGAATCAATTTCTTTGCCTTTTCCGGTTGCTAAAGGCTGCTGTGTTCCTTGGCTCGTGGCTGCCTGGTGTCTCGAAAGCCAGCAATGGAGTGTTGCATCCTTTTCAATTCGAATCACTCTGACCTGACTCCTTAGTCACATATCTTTCTCTGACTGTCCTCTTCTTCCTCCCTCTTGTACTTTTTTTTTTTTTTTTTTGCAGTATGCGGGCCTCTCACTGTTGTGGCCTCTCCCGTTGTGGAGCACAGGCTCCGGACGCGCAGGCTCAGCGGTCATGGCTCACGGGCCCAGCCGCTCCGCGGCATGTGGGATCTTCCCAGACCCAGGGTACAAACCCGTGTCCCCTGCATCGGCAGGTGGACTCTCAACCACTGCGCCACCAGGGAGGCCCCTCCCTCTTGTACTTTTAAGGACCCTTGTGATTGCATTGGGCCCATCTGGATAGTCCAGGATAATCTCCCTATTTTAAGGTCCATTGATTAACAACCATAATTCATGTACAACCTTAATTCTCCTTTATCTACGTAACTGAATATATTCACAGGTCCAGGGATTTAGACATGGAAATCTTTGCAGGGCCATTATTCAGCCTTTCACAACTTTCACATTGTTGTATGGATTGAATCCTTAAAGCTGTCAGCAGGATCCTGGCTTTAAATAGGACACCTTAGTCTATACCTTTCAAGTAATATTCAAGAGGAACGTGGTCATAAAGGCTATCTACTCTTCTGACTGCTAGCATATTTACAGTTTATCAGTGCAAAAGGCAAACTGTCAACCTATAGAGGTACATTATGTCATATAAATTAATCCTTTACCACAATGGGAAGTTCTCTCACTTATTCTACCCCATGGCTGCACTATTGTAAAAACAAAAACAAAAAGCAAAGACCGTCATATTTTTTTTCCTCCTCTTTTATCTGTACATATGCAACTCAAAGATTTCTTCGAATTTATCATTCAGGTTGATGTGGTATACCTTTCATCCCTCCAAAATATAAAAATATTTTGTGTTTCTTTCTGTATCTAAGCCTTGACTTGTAATGTGAACAATTAAAAACTCAACTGTAAGTCAGCACTTATTCAACTTCCTCCTTTTTTGTGTATGTGCTCTTTTTGTTTTAATTGAGTACCGTCTACAGCTAAATTCTCCCCTTGATGAATTCACTTTTTGCTAATTTTGTTGCAGGATTTTTGAGGGACCCTGACAGGCATTTATAGGAGACAGAAACATGATTAAAGGAAGGAAGGGAAGGGAAGGGGCTCACTCTCTGTGTGTGCCTTGAGACAGGACATGGGAGATTGTCTGAGTTGGTGTAGTGAGCCCAACTTATGAGGTAGTTTACAACCTAGAACTTGATGATGATGACTGTAGGAAAAATATGACTTTGTACGCCACAGCTTGGTATAGAGGAAAAAAGACTGATCCAAATCAGCTATGAGGAGTTTATTTGATTATCAGTAACGTGGCATTTCTGTTTTTCATTTGTCAACTTTGAGGACTGGACTGATTTTTTAGGATACCTTCAAGTTTTAAAATTAGTAACTTCATGTCTTATTTCTCCTCTATTTATTTAATAGTTTTGTGTGTATTGAATTACTAGACTAGCTTTTATAAACATATATTTACATGTAATAGACAAATAATAAAATTTGGTTTAAAAGCATCGTTTTTTGTATGATAGGCTACTTCAGGAAGTTTGAAGTCATGAAATAACATCTGCAAAAAATTAGTTGCACATACTGATAAGTCCTGAAGGGCAACAGAGTATAGTGGACATGTAACTCAGATGTCACTATTTTTTTTTTTTTTCGGTACGTGGGCCTCTCACTGTTGCGGCCTCTCCCGTTGCGGAGCACAGGCTCCGGATGCGCAGGCTCAGCGGCCATGGCTCACGGGCCTAGTCTCTCTGCAGCATGTGGGATCTTCCCTGACCGGGGCACGAACCCGTGTCCCCTGCATCGGCAGGCGGACTCTCAACCACTGCGCCACCAGGGAAGCCCAGATGTCACTTTTAATGTACTGTATTATTTTTGTTTTGTGTATCTTTCCTTCCATCTCAGAATAACAAGAATATCTACCCTTTTTTCTAGAGCAAAACTGGCACGTTTGAGTCTCAACCCTGTTGTTTTAGCTGTGCAACATTGGCCAAGTTAGTTAGTTTCTCTGGGCCTCCATATTCTCATCTGTAAAATGGGGTTATTAATAGTATCTACCTTGTAGAGTGCTGGGAGAATTTAAGTGAGTTAGTACATGTAAAGCACTTAGAACACTGCCTGTTTAGAACAGCAAATGCTCAGTACTGATGAGCTAGTACGATTCAGGAGTCATACAGTCTCCAAAATTGGCTTAGAGACAGTGTGGCACTACAGAGACAGTGTGACACTGTAGGACTTTTGCCTCACCACCTCCCACTCTTATCTAATGCTTCCTAGAAACACTGGAATAAAGCTGTGAACACACTGGAGTGGGGTTGACTCGGTGCATTTTCCTTTTTTTTCTCTCTGTGGCAACAAGGAAGGAACAATATGTGCTGTGTGTGAGGTCAAAAGCTTCAGATATTTTACTGTCAAGCCTGAATCTAAAGTCAATTTATATTCACTGCCAAGAAGAGACCACCTAATCACTGCCTGGAAGGCGCTCAGAGCCTGGTGTTGACATCCCTGATGTACTCGTGTGAGCCCTGTAGGAGAGGCCTTCTGCTGTACTAATTTGGGCTTCCATTAGAGCCTGTTCATCCCATTTGGTTTCTCAGGACCCAATGGTGGGTCATCCAAAAGGACAAACAGGGAAAAATAATAGCAATGAAAACAACCAAATCTTTCCTTACCACACTTGTGAGAGAAGAGTCCTTCCGAGTTCATTTTATAATTTACATATTAGTTGTCAATATAAATTTTAATATAACTAGAAAGTTATGTTAATTATATTTTAAATGATTTATTTTATCCATATGAAGATTTGCTACTTAAGGACTGGAGGCAGAATCTTTTGTAAAACTGAGCATTATTTTTTATATAAGTAATCATTATAATATATCTATGCTAGGCCTATAATTTAATACTTTCAACATCCCTATGTGAATATACTTAAAATTATATGATGTTTTGCAAATTGAATACATGATAATTTGTGAAATTACTTTTATGTACATTTAACCAAATGTAATATGACATGGCACAGCTAATTCCCCATCTTGACATTTTAAAATTATATCTAACCACCAAGGCCCAGCATAGATGTTACCTCCTCTGTTAAGCTTTCTGGATGATCTCAGCCAGAAGAATTTCATCTTCCTCTGACCTCTAGGAATTCTTGCATATGCCATTCATTTTGCTATAATTTCTATGTATGTTTTTTTCATATATTATATTGTAATAACATTGAAAGGAAGAGTAATTTTACTCATTTTATTTATCTTCCACAACACTCTAATTGTACTAGCAAGTTAATAATATTTGTCAATTAAGTGTCTTTGAAGTGAGAGTACGGGCCAGTAGATAGTTTAGTGATACTCCAACCCAGCCAAAATAAAGGTGTAGATTCAGGGAGAGAATATTGATGTCAGTCATTAATTTGGTACAAAGACATGTAAAAACATGACATAACATTAAGGCCACTTTAAGTTTAAATACAAGAAAAAAATGCCTTTGCATATTTCCTTGGGGGTGGGAGAGGTAAAGGATTAGGTTCAGGATGATTCAAGAGTCTGGAAGATGGACTAGTTGGGGAGTTTGGAAGAATTTATGTAAATATTTTTCAGCTGTAATGGCATCATAAATAGCAAAAATTAATTTTTATTATTTAATGGCATTTTCAAATGGAATGTTACATTTAATGATCAGTTGTAAGCTGTTCCGTGACCATGTGCTATTGAGCATCTACTTATCTTAAATTTAAGTGATACTTACAAATTTTAATATTATAAGACAAGATCTTACAATATTTCTTATAAATACATACTTTTTTGTTGTTCAGAAACCTCATTTAATGGCTTTTAAAAACACAAATCCTAAAAACATTTCTTACAATATAAATACATTTTTTTTTCAGAAACTTCACTTTTTAGTTCTTAAAACACGACTCAAAATGTAATTTCCCAAGGCTAAATGTTAGCAGTCAGAAGAAATAGATATCTTGAATCAATCATCTTAACATTTTTCAATCCACATAGTTTTTTTCTGAAAGAGACTGTAGTGAATGGAGTGGCACTTGGGGAGCATTCTGTAATTCTATTTCTGGAAGGCACTATTCCTGTTAGTAGCACACAAAACCATTTTTTTCTTCTGTTACTGGTTTTAGTTCTGTGACACGATGAGCAAATTTATAAAGTAAACAAAAAGATAAAGGAAGTTCACAGATAATATTAGCAATGGAATTTTGGCAGTAGGAAATGCATCTTCCCTGACGAGACCTTTGTAGGCCTGGGAGTTGAGTTAGAGGAAGGCTTTCTTAATGATGTCCAGATTTTTTTAACTGAAATGCATAGGTGGTTGTGTATGATACTAAGTTGTAAGAGGTGAGAAAGGAGAAATAGATTTGGGAGGAGATGACTTAAATTCTAAATATTTTGAAGCTGAGGTTCTATTGGGAAATTTGAATAGAGACTTTATATGTATAGACACTGTTATGCACGTGGCAATTTCTTAAAGCTAACAAGCTCCTGTCATCAAACTCTCAAGCATGAATACCTGTGTACCAAAAATATTTTGCACAACATGCCACAGCAATTGCTAATGCAGGTGTTTACCCAAATGTCATTTTCCAAGGTCTTTCTTGACCTTCTTTTTATTAAAAAAATAAATAAGTAAAGCAGCCCTTTTCCTTATCTCCACACTCCCTATTCTACTCTTCTGCATTTTTTCCTCTGTATCACTAATCACCATTTGACATTTTATATACTGCACTTATTTTATCTCTTCCTCCCACTCACATCCCTATATAATCCATCCATGAAGGCAACGACTTGAGTTCAATGCTGTATCCCCAGCAGCCCAATTTGTGCCAGACACATAACAGGTGCTCATCATTTTGTTGAATGAATCAGTAAGTCCTGAGTCAATTATTAGTCCTTGAAATTCTTTATCAACAGTCTTTTATATGTGGTAAGACTATTTCATCATTAAAAGTGAATAAACATGTTTCTCCGATTAAACAAAGCTTGACTATACATAGGCTGAAATGCAACTGTTGTACATTCATCCATAAGAAAATGACAGAGCCATGCTTTCTTGGGAGAAATATTTGCAGATATTTTCCAAATGAATGGATCCTTAGTATACTAGCCCTGAGTAGACTGCAAGATATCTAAGTTCATTCTCTTTATAGTATTTTGAGGACTCTTGACAGAATGAAGTTTTAAGGCCAAGGAATAGACTAAATATGTAGATACCATTGGGAGAATATTAAAGGACAAAGAGAAGTCCTTCCAAGTCTTTCACAATTCCTGTAATTCGATTAGATGTTCAATTGGTTAAGGTCTGATTTAAAGGCCTCTGTTAGGGGCTTCTCTGGTGGCGCAGTGGTTGAGAGTCCGCCTGCCGATGTAGGGGATACGGGTATGTGTCCCGGTTTGGGAAAATCCCACATGCCGCGGAGCGGCTGGGCCCGTAAACCATGGCCGCTGAGCTTGCGCGTCCGGAGGCTGTGCTCCGCAACGGGAAAGGCCACAACAGTGAGAGGCCTGTGTACTGCAAAAAAAAAAAAAAAAAAGCTACTTTTTAAAACAGAAAGTTTTGAGTAAAAATTCTTTGGTTGCCCCAACTCTTCTAAAATTTTAAAGCATACTTTAAAATTCAATGGGCATTCAAATTTTTTTTTCTGTTTTGTTTTGCTTACCAATTTAGTGGATGGTAGAGTACTTAATATGCTTTGTTTTAAAAATTAATAATAATAATAAAATTACTAACATTTAATACATGCTTACTCTGTGCACTTTAAAAAATCTTCTGAACTACACATACTAAATAATTTAATTCTCACAATAACTGTGCATTGGGCACTATTAGTATGCCTATTAAGTGATGAAGAAACTGAGGTATGGAGGGGTCGTTCTGTGACCAGTACTATTTTGGTTCAACTTACTATGTTTTTTCCAACTTTTCCTCTTAATAATTAAGAAAAAATGAATGCTATCAGGAAATTAACCCAAAGCCTTGTTCCTTTCCTAAATCATACAGGGATGACTGGCTTGTGTTCATGATACAATCCTGTTTATTAAGGTAAAGAGCTAACCAAAGATCAAATATTTTTAAAAAGACTTTGTTCAAAATGTAATTTTTTAAAATAATCTGATACAAAAGTAGTTTAAGAAGGGGAAAAGCTTCTAAAAATGATTTTTTCAATGTACAATTGCAAATGACAATGATAAAATTGTAGAGATAGCAAATACAAAAACAAAAAAACTGGCTACACATGAGTGTAGTGGAAAGAAAGACCAATCATGTATTAGGATAATACTGGTTTTAAGTCGTTACTGACAATATAATTTTGGGCAAGTCTTTTAGTGAACATTTAAGTACCATAATCATTTTTTTGGTTATATATGAAAGTAAAAATAGAGATGGTATAGGTATAAATACATAGTCATATTGAATGCAAGCAAATGGAATAGACTTTTAAGAACCATGCCAAGAAGGCTGAATCCAGAATCCAGTTTCATTTTAAAAACCTGCCAAGCACAGTAAAAATGGCTGTTTTCAATGGGGTTCAGAGTTAGAACTCAATTTTACCCTCAGTTGGTTGACAGGTGCTGTGCTAGATGAGGACTCTTTTTCAGTGGGTATTTTCCATAGAGCACATTTTCCAATTCAGTCATTTTGAGAAGCTGTGTTCCTCTGTGCCATCGTGCTTTTTGCACTTTTTTTTTTTTTTTTTTTTTTGCCTAAAATAAATGCTCTCTTCTCCCTCACCCTCCCATGTCTAGATAACCTCTGTTAATCCTTAAGATTTGGTTCTACATACCAATGCTTAGTTCTGAGGACAGCTCAGAGCTACCCTGCTCTCTGCTCCCTCAGCTCCTTCCCTTCTGTGGATATTCATCACAGTACTTTCACCCTGCTAGACTTGGTTCTATTACCAAGCTTCTCCTCTCCTTTATATGAAAAAGGAACGTTCTTTGTTTGACTTTGCACTCTCAGAGCCAAGAACAGTTTCTGGCACATAGTAGGTATGGAATAATTTTTGAAGAAGGAAGAGAGGTAGTAAGAGAGGAAGACCGAAAAAGAGGAAGAAATTTTTGTAAGGCAGACAGCAGATGAGTACATTTCAACTCAGTATGTTTCGATTCCATTTTAATGCAATTATCTCATCTTGATTGTCTTAATTCTTTTGTATGCTATGCATAATTTTAAAAGCAATTAAGTGACATTTCCTTATGAATTAGGGCCAATAATTTTAAATCTTGAAATATTTCATGAGCTACAGGGGACAAATCTGCAGTAACTCAGTTCCTCTTGAGGGTGGGCCTGAGTTCTTTGTTATTCTCGACCTGCATCAGAGAGAAAATAACAATGAGGGGGACAGATAGACACTTTTACTATTGGTGTGTATGGCTTACCCTAACATTGATGTGTCCTTATTCTAAGGCTTTCTGCTTTTGTAAAGCTCATATTAGTTGCACAGGAAACTACCTGAAAATTCTTTTTTGTTTGTCTTTTGTTTTTTTTGTTTTTTTTTGTTTTTGCAGTACGCGGGCCTCTCACTGTTGTGTCCTCTCCCGTTGCGGAGCACAGGCTCCGGACGCGCAGGCTCAGTGGCCATGGCTCACGGGCCCAGCCACTCCACGGCATGTGGGATCCTCCCGGACCGGGGCACGAACCCGTGTCCCCTGCATCGGCAGGCGGACTCTCAACCACTGTGCCACCAGGGAAGCCCTACCTGAGAATTCTTGCTCAGGCATTTTCCCTCATAGGGAGAAACCCACCCCAGAGTACGGGAGGCCTAATCTTACAGAAAGCCATTATGATGGGAAAATTCCACTTAAGCATGGTGCCTGTCATCAAGAGAATCTTTTATTTTAGTCTGCCTCAGTACTCTGCTTTTTTTATTCTTGTTTTTTCTTTGGGAAAAATTATTATCAATTTCCACCTTGTGATTACTGATTTGAATTGTGTCAGTATACCCTTTTTTATTCTGCATTTTGATTTATAATCTGTAGTTGTCGTTTGAGACCAGGCTATTTAAAAACACTTGATGAAAAATTTAATATTGTAATTTAAGATATATGGAAATATAACTGTGACTTCCTTGTATAATTTAAGTAGAAAACTTCTCTCTATACTGAAATATTAAAGTACCTAGTAGCAGAAAATTGTTGAGTAATGAAAAGTAAGCATTTGAATATTAACTTTTAGACTTTATAAATGTGGGAGAATAATGGCAAGAGAGTGTTATTATTTAAGATAATTACCTTCCCCAAATTAAGTTATTAGGCCTATTTCATTCTTGAAAAAGGGATGACTAATTATAGAGATCAAAAAAGGAGCATCATACATGTGCAGGATTAAGGTGGCATTGTACTGGTTGGTGTTAATAGAATCTCAGATTGGGAGAGATGAAGAAAAAATTAGTAATTCCGTTGTTAAGATGATAGAATCAACACTGGCTTCTGTTGGAGAGAGAATAATATTGACCTGTTGTGAGAGCTTTTCAATTTAATAGATCCACAATGAAATAGCAGCATTCAGGTTCTGCTGCTTATCTGCAACTCATTTCAACACCTTATCAATTTTTGCCAAGAATGCAATTCAGTTTTATTTTGTTGCCGGAATGAGAATATTCTTCAAAGTAATTTTGTCTCAAGGTTTTAAATCAGGTTCAATTAAGACAGTCTTTAAACTGAGTGATCTTATCAAATGGAATGCTTACTTATTATTTTTATAACTCTTTAACAATCTTACAATAAGTTGATTCCTATGCATACAAGATATTACTCCTGAAAGAAACTGTCTTCTGCATTACAACATTGTTTAGTGATGTTTGAACAAGCATCATACACACAAATATATTCTAAGGAGAAGATCATTTGTCTTATGTCAGTTAGTTTTGTGAGGCCACCCAAGCGTACAGAATGAATATGTGCTGGAAAAGATGACAGCTTAATGATCACACTTCCTGCATTCATTGTTCCCATTTGTTTCTGCAGATAAAAAAATCTATAATGAATTTGATACTATCACCTGAATAGAACATTAAGGAATGTAGCAGAGGATTTGAGGGATCGAAGGAGAAAATACCCACTCTGTGTATCATAACTCATGAGTTTATTGTCAGTTCCATTGGACTGACCCTTAAATCTGACAGCTCAATTTTAATTTACATTTTCATTGTTTTTCTGGTATCTTCTTCCCATGATAAATTTCAGTTCAATTTAATTTGACTATAATACTTACAAGATTCTTCTGACAAGATAATTACTCTGGGCTATTTTATAGGGTATTTTTAGTTTACAGGACAGAGAAAGAAAGGAGGCTTTTAACAGATACAAATGTGTAGCTCCATTGTGCCTTACAAGTCTCTTTATGTTTTTCTTCTGCTATCTTCTTCCCTTTCCCTCTGATACAGATTAATACCAGATGTAACGCAAGCTGCCACCTGTCCCTTGTTTATCTGAGATGATTCCTTTTTAGCATCTCATGTTCCTTACTACTGATAATTATGGAAAGCCTATTTGAGGAAAATAATGCTTGGAATATTTGCTCTTATAAAATGAGACTTGCTTAAAGGACTGTATAGTCAGAACATAATTAATTGTTATTTTAAGAGTCTACCATTAAAGCAGCCAAGAAAACATATTGACTTTTATTTTTTAATGTGGACATGACATTTTCGGTAGAATAGGCATTTGGAGTTGGAGGTAAGAGTTCCCTGCGGGTGCATCCGCACTTAATTTCCTTGTTCAGAGTACTTATACTGAGTGGGAGATGCATTTGTGAGGTACCAGAAGGGGATTAATCATTTAAAATGTCATTGTGGAGCAGAATGAAGTTAAATTAACTGAGTGTTTAAGTTTTGATTAGTTAACAAATTATCTTTTGTCAAATAAGAATTTTACTATATATGTGAGTGAGCCTGAGGATACAGATGGTCAGTGGTGAGACCAATACTTTTGCCCAGGGGCCTTATGTGTTTGTACGTTCACAACTAAAACGTTGCTCTAACACACGGGCAGAGATGGAAGAACACCTAATACCAAGTAAAAATTAAACTAACCTAGAGAGAAATTGGAACAAAACTCATAGGAAATAGGCAAAAAGACCTATATAATTAACTTAAAGGGCTTAGACTTTGGAGGCAGAGGGACCAGGGTGAAAATCTCCCTTTCTGCTACTTCAGAGCCATATATTCTTTCTAATGTTGCTCCCTTTTCTGAGATTCAGCTATTCACATGTAAAATAGAGATCAAAAGGTTTACCTTGCAGTATTATTGGTAGGATTAGAGATAATGTTTATAAGAAACCTTATAAAAAGTGTCTGGCATATGACGAGTGTTCATAAACAGTTATCATAAATTTCCTAAAAAGCGTAATTTTAACATTTTCAAAATTTTTTTATGAATTAATGTGAAATGTTATTGTAATTTTTGCAGGAATAATTTACATTCTCCTAATTTCCTGATTTAAGAATTCTTAAATCTGGCTCCTAAAAATGTAGGAATTCTTATGTTTGTAAATCTTATATTACTTTCAGCATATGTTCAATTGAGAAGTATAGTAATATAGGGATTTCACTACATAACTTAAATTTACTACATAAATTCATTGTATAAAAATAAAAATAGGGCTTCCCTGGTGGCGCAGTGGTTGAGAGTCTGCCTGCCGATGCAGGGGACACGGGTTCGTGCCCTGGTCCGGGAAGATCCCACGTGCCACAGAGTGGCTGGGCCCATGAGCCATGGCTGCTGAGCCATGTGTGTCCGGAGCCTGTGCTCTGCAACGGGAGAGGCCACAACAGTGAGAGGCCCTCGTACCATAAAAAAAAAAAAAAAAAAAAAAAGAAAATCTAGGTATGTTAAAGATTAAATTATTTACCCTAGGTTGATTAAGGCAGTTTAAGGAAAAGCCATCAAAATACTTAATTTTATTCATATGAATTTTTCCCTGAGCTAAACTGTTACAGTACAGTATTCTTCTATTCAATATTATGCTATAATGCAGTATACTCTTCCTCTCTTCAAGTTCTAGTTCTACACAATTCATCACATACCTTATTTATTTTGTTTAATCAGATTGGTGTTGCCTTTTATATTTGCCCATCCAGAAAACAATATGTCACCACTGGTGTTAGGAAATCATTAAAATTATATGAAGTGTGATCTGCACAAGAGTGTTTTTCATTTATTAAGCTTATTTTTATTCTGAGGTAATCTGTAGGAAGGAAATGTGATACTTCTCCTTTTGGTTTTTCTGTTACTTTCATTTTGGCAATTCTCACTTTCTTAATATTCCAAATCACAGGTTTCATCTCAAAGCAATTACCTTTGTGGTTATTTTTACTCAGATATTCATTCATAGTTTCTTATTGTGATGTGTGTGTGTGTGTGTGTGTCAAATTCGCCTAAATTTTAAGTCAACGGACTTTCCGAGGGCCTTTTCTCTGATATCATTCTGCTGATGGATATTCAGAGAAAGCAGCTTGGAAATACACTCCATGACATGTATACATACAGAGATAATAATAAGAAAAGAAAACCACAAAATGTGTGTGATTGCATGTACTCTGATATAATTGTGATGCTAACCACCTGAAGTTAGTGTCAGACTTCATAGGTTTAAGAACATGAAACCCAACAAGACTGCTGTCACTTCAGATGCCAGCCACAAATTTGGGAGCCCTTAATCCATCAATACTTCTGACCAACTGGCCACAAGTCTGGGGGTTTCCATGACCCGCCCCCCCCACCAGATTTGATAATTCACTAGAATGACTCATAGAACTGATGAAAACACTGTACTTATTACAGTTTTATTTTAAAGGATACAAATCAGGACCAACTAAATGAAGAAACACATAGGAGAAGGTCTGGGAGAGTCTCAAACAGAGTCTTCCTGTTCCTCCCCAAGGAATCAGGAAGCAACACCCTCCAGATACATAGATGTGTTCACCAACCAGGAAGTTTTGGTGTCTAAAATTTTTATTGAAGTTCCATTAGGTAGACATGAAGGATTGAAACAATGAATCATTGCCCACGTGACTGAACTTAACTTCCAACCCCCTTCCCCTCCCTGGAAGTCAGACTGGCTTAAAGCCCCATCCCTCTAATCACCTGGTTGATCTTTCTGATGACCAGTTCCCATCCTGAGTAATAGCCTTAGTATAAACTCAGTTGTGATGCAAGGTGCTCATAAATAACACAGGCATGCCTATTACTTGAGTTCCCAGGATCCTGGGACAAAGGCCAGTCAAACTCTTTATTATACCATAGCGAAGAGTCCAGTATTAATTATAAAAGTATATATTTCATCTTGGTAATACACATATTCTCTTTTTATTTGCCACTTGAATCTGATTTATCAAATATGTTAGCCTTTGAAGAATGACTTTAGAAATCAACCTAAGTGTCATAATGGTACTAAATGTTTTGCTAATATAGGTCGTCTAAATTTTATTTGCATTTTGTTTAAAATCAGTTGGAAATTTAATCAAATCAAATCAAATTTAATCAAATTAAATCAAATTTAATCAAATTTTTTGACAAATGATATGCCAAAAATCTCATTTGGAAACTTTCAGTTAATAGAAATTACTAAAAATAAAGCTTGTAAAGAGGAACACCTTAAGATTTTCTATAAAATCAAGGATAACTGAACAAATTAGATGGAGATAGCTCAAAAGCTTTGGAATATCTTGCATTGTGTGAATAATTTTGGATGGAGTTTCTATGTTTACTTAAAGTTTGTTTTTTTTTTATACCAGAGTGTAATAAAAGTGGGAAGCTTTGAAATTTTACAAAATATAAATTTGGTGAAACACTCAAAAGGATCATTAAGAGATAATTGATTTGACATGTTTTCTCTTTTAAAAATATTTGTTGAAGAAAGGCACTCTGAGTAGAGGCAGAGAGATAGGACTTGCAAAAATATTCAGGCTGAATAAAAACTCAGGATATCATAAAGTTATCAGAATTTGATATGAGCTTAGCAGATGTCTTAGCAAATGGAAAGAGATTGTTTTTCTCAAATAAAAAACTGTAGTCTATTGAGAAAAGTTAATAAAAAGTACAAGCAGTTTTTCATAAAATGAACCATTGAAGGAAACATAAAAAGCAATATGACTGTATTAAAAAACAGTCTTCAGATCAATACTTAGATATACATTAGACTCAGATACAGAAATTAGAGTATGTACCAAAAATTATTATTCTACTTAGTTTTTAAATGTTAGACACTTTAATTTTCTTCATTAATATACATGCATTATTTTTATTTGTTAGAAATAATTTTATTTTCAAAAATAATTTGGTAAGACTATTTTTAGTTCCATCCATATAATAAAACCAATTTATTATCAGGATATAAATATTTCAAAAATAGATAATTTTCATTACTTTTAGGGCTTACTTTCATTTTTCAAAGTTGTCTTACTTTGGAAACAAGATTTAATGTTTTCCCTACTTGTAAATGCATATTTGCAATTACCTACCTAATGATTAGTTATTAAATATGACCATTTAGAAATTACAGGCATTCATGTCTTAGTAAATTACCCAGTAAAATTTAATATGACAGTGTTTCTTTTGACATGATTATTGTGATTATAAACTAAACAAATTTTGTTGAAATAATTTAGCCTCATCCTTCAGACAGAATAAATAGTCCTAACAGTGATTTTTCTATCTTATAGTATAGATCATTTGGAGGACAAGTGCATTCTGAAAGAGAATGCCTTTTACCTACAAGGGTATATCACTTTTGATCTTTCACACACGTTAAATTTATTACTTTATCTTTCATTTTAGCAATCACTGAAACATAACATAATTTGGGAATGGTGTCCTGGTAGACATTTAAAAAAAGGTTTTCATACAAGTATCAGGAGAAGATTATCATTGCTATCATGACGGCATTGTATCCTGCTTGATATTTCCAGGCAGAAAGGCTAGAATAAAGATTATTTGGTTTTGTTTTATTTAAAGGTAGATCACTCAACTGCCTTTCTTAGAAAGAAATGGAGGCCACTGGAAAGAGAGCCCACTTATTTTTCTTGATTGTGTCAGACTCTCAATAGGTTTAGACTGACTAGAGTGCCAACGGTACTTTGAAAGGGTCTGTAGTGATTGTGCTCTGAGCCTAGTTCCAAATTCAGAGCCAATGTTCCAAATATCCTATAGCAATAAGGTGTGTGCCGTGAACAAATAGTCTTTTCAAAGTTAAAATTTTCTAGGTGCCCCCTTTCCTAAATTTGAATACAAGAAGCACTATGAACACATTTGTATGTTTGTGCTAGTTTTGGTTGAGACCATGCACTAAGTTGATATTAAGCAGTGAACACGTGCAAACGTAAATTCTGGAATAAGAGCACGCAGTTATGTACTTAAGTATGTTTTATCAGGTTGCTAGGGCTGCTGTAACAAATACCACAAACTGGATGACTTAAAGAACAGAAATTAATTTTCTCACAGTTCTGAAGACTAGGGTTGGTTTCTTCTCAGTCCCGAGACTCTCCTTGGCTTGTAGATTAGGGCCCACTCTAATAACCTCATTTTAACTTAATTACCTCTTTAAAGATCTTAGCTCCAAATGCAGTTACATTCTGAGTTACTGGGGATTAGGATTTCAATGTATGAATTTTGAGATACACGATTCAGCCCATAACATATATCAACTCACCCAAACTCTTAACAACCATGTAAAATAGGCATAATTAGTATCCCATTTATACTGAGGCAGAACCCAGGGCCCAAGAAGGTTAAGTAACTTGTTTAAGGCCATGTGGTTAGTAATTGAAGGAGCTGGGTGGTATTTGAGTCCTAGGCAGTCTATCTCTAGAGTCTGTGCTCTTAATGGCTATACAATACTGCAGAAAGTCAATTCTGATAAGCTCAGGTACCATACTTAATTAAATATTATAACCAGTGTTATTTATTTTACCCAATAATATTTCATCCATGCAGTGATTTTTATAAATGATATTAAAGTAGAGGTTTTCTTTGTGTTATCACTTACTTCCAATATTATGAATATTATGTAAATATACATGAAATCATAGACATAAAATTTCAGTTTATTAGTAAGGAATTAGCATAATAATAAATAATAATAATGCATAGAAACTCCTATATTTCTGACTCAGTAGCAATGATAAGGCATTTCAAGCAATTTGGAAGAAGTATGCGATAGACTGAAACTTTTATAATGTAGGACAAGTAGGGAAACTCAGCAGCACTAAAAAAACAGTTAGTTGACAGTAAAAGATTTAAAAGCTGCAATTCTTTCCTATTGAAAAATTCAAGTGGTTCCATGAGGACCTTGGAGAATTTGGGGTTTCTAGATCACTGTGCATTGCATTGAAGAAAACAGAATGAGAAGGAAAAAAGCAAATTAAGAACAAAAACACAAAAACCCCCAAATCCTGGAATTGAACATTGGGTGATATTAGGGAGATTTGGTATTTCTAGCTTTATGGTGGTTAAAACAAACAAGGCTCTAAACTTTCAGTGATATTGGAGATTGTGCTAAGTCTATGGGAAGAGGAGTGATAGACCAGTACCAGAGGAGATGGAACTGACAGGGATGGGAGGAGGTTGACTTTTTGGATTTTTATTGCAGTCAGTCTATTTATTAGTAATTAAAGAAATACAATACTACTTATAATATTGAACTGCTATATACAGGCGAAGAGGAAGAATTCAAAAGTCTGAGTCAAATAGGTAAATATTAGTTACATGGTTATAAAAATGTTTCTGAAATTTTCTATTGTCTCTTTAAGAAAAAATGAGAATTCCAGAATTTAAGTGACATAGGTGAACATTTTGCAAGATTTTAAAGGATAGTAATTGTGAACATGTTTATTCCAAATCAAGAGTGTTTTAATGTGGGTGTTTTGCTTTAGGGACATTTTGAAGGAGACTCATCAAAACAACTATAAAACCGTAAAGAAATCTCTTATTCATGCCTGAGCTCTATCCCTATCTCTGAGCCTCCATTAAACGCAGAGAAAGGAATGAGATGTTCATGTACATATTATTCAGAAAAGTTAAACATTTTGTCAGACCAGAGGATCTTCAGGATCAAATTGGCCTTAGCAAAATGCACATTGGTTAGTCAGGGCAGTTTATTAGCTCCTTGCCCAATATTGCTTTCTGTTTGGTTTCATGCTGGTTGCCTTAAGGATCGCTCTGAATCCCCACAGGGTGGATTAGACTATGGTGTGTCCAGCTAAATAGCTTTTGTTTATTGTGTTAACCTGGTTTTAAGATCTGTAGGAAAGAAGCAATTTGGTGACCCTGGGCTGAGCCCCTTCCTCTCGATTAAGCCTGAATTTCATTAAGTTCAAAGACTGTGAGCAAGAGAGTATTACGTTTGATTAATAAGAACCTTATATATTAAATTTTATAAAATTCATGAAAAACAGAACATTAAAATTGAAAGGGAACCTAGGGGTCTTCCAGTGCAACCTTCCTCCTAACCCAAAAACCTCCTTTATAACATCTCTGACCTCTAATTTTATACACTCACTGCCTGGGAGTCACACTTTCATGAGGATGCCTAGTCCATATTTCAATGGGCCTTTCTGTTAATGATAGTAAACAACAGCTTCTTGTTTAGTCCTTCAAAGTTTCAAACTTCTTTTTGCCGTATCTGGACTCTGCGGCACAGTTACTATGAGCTATGTGTCAGATGGAGTAGGAAAAGTTGAAATCAGGGGTAGGCCGGGGGTCTAGGGCAAGGGCTGAGGCCAGGCCAGGGATCCTATAACTAACATGGTTGTTGGGGTCCAGTAAGAATTTGAGGTAGATGGGAAAAAGCAGAGGTGTCGAATGCAGTGGACTCATAGGAGTGACAGAGTATTTTACTTGCCATTCTTAAAGATAGGGTAGTTGCAGCGTACTTCCAGGTATATCTTTGTGATTAATTTTATCATTCTTATCTTATGTGATCTTCTTTTAAGATCGTATCCCATTATGTGTGCCTCCATCTGCTATGAAGAGGATCTGCATTTGCGGTGCTTTCCATTTTTCATGTACATTATATCATGCAGAATGCATTTATCCTTGTATTGAACCCAAATCACCTCTCTTCAACATCTATTCATAGGTACTAATTCTGAAGGTAGACCTACAAAAATTTGCAATTAGTATTAAAGAAAAAATTATTCATGACTCTTGTTAAAGAATTAAGGCAGACTTTATTCAGGAGGATGATCACCATAGGTATAAGAACTACTGAAGTGAGATTTTGCAGTAGGGAAGAGAGAAGAAGCTCAGCTCCTAATACAACAAGGAAGTATGGGGATATATAGCCAAAGTTAGGTTGGGGGTCAGCGGATAAAAAGTTGGGAGATTGGGATTGACATATATACACTAATATGTATAAAAGTGATAACTAATAAGAACCTGTAGTATACAAAATAAATAAAATAAAATTCAAAAAAATATCTTGCCCATTTAAAAATTTAAAAAAAAAATTACTAAAAGGAAACATTAGGGATAAGAGGGGATTCTGGCCAAATAAGCCTCACAGGATCCTTGCTGAAGACAGGCCAAAGTAATCAGACATCACCTGGGAGGTGGTGGAAGATGAGGGCTTTGATCAGATACCAAAAGTGATCATATATCGAGGGTGCAGGATTCTGGCTAAATTGACTTGGTAGGACTTTTGCTAAAATTGGACAATGAAAAAATGAACACAGAAGTCCAAAAGTCAGGACCTACTTGAGAAAAGAGTTTAGAGAAGCTCCATTAACATCTGGTCAAAGCAGCTTTGTCATTAGTCATCATGACCTTCCTGAGATTTTACTTCTGTCAGATAAATGAGTGCATGAGGAAAACATAGCATGTGTCTAGACTTTTCAAATCCTTCTCAGTGTCTTTGTAAGCTCTTACCTTCAATTCCTCCTTTAAAGCAAAGACCTGATAAATAAAAAGTTTTGGACATGACATTTCCAATACAAAATAAATGCGATGATATCTTTGTCACAGAAATATGCTCTGTTTATTCAAGGGTCATATTTCAAGGCTCTTACTTGACTATACTCATGGGTAGAAATACTTAAGTAATATAAAATAATATTATGGACATTGTAGTTTTCTTCGTTACAAGGTTTCAAGATGTAACTACATTGCATAGGAAAACTTCAACTGCCAATTGAAATAAAAAGCTATGGTAATTTGTTGACTATTGTATTTTTTTTTGAGTTCATTACTGCTTTTTTTTTTTTTTAAGGTAAATTGTGTCAACAACAACAGCATTATGAATTCACAGTTTGAAAGATGGGGAGTACTGCTCAAACATTAAAGTACTCTTGTGGAAATTAATGGAGAAGTCAGATATAATGAAGACTTTGCAGTTCTTCAGAGAAATGTGATAGATTTCACTAAAGATGTTATTTATAGAACAGCCTTTCCCTTAGCTGAAGTGCAGATGCAGAATTTCAGGATGAATCTGCCTCTGTTAACCACTATCTTGTTCATGGATTTCTCTTGAAGAATGTAAGATGATCTTGACGTATAATTAAAATCTGAGCAGAAGTGTCAGAGAGCAAATCAGTGCTCACTGTGTATATATTTTAAATTTATTTTGGAATTTGGACATATTCTAATATAAAACTAATACCCTTATGCTTCTTAATCTGTTGCCCTTTTGGTACTTACATATGATAAAATTACTTTTTAAAAATGGCCAGTTTTTTACCTTATACATAATTGAGAAATAGTCATTTGTTAAAAAATTTTCTCCACTAATCTACAAATTATTTTTTACTAGTATATATTCCTTTTTTTCAATCACCTTTCTGTTTTTTAATGAAAGCGTATTATTATAAATTCTTGATGGAGTTATTCAGAGTCATCCTCCAGTTACCAAGTTGTACAGGCCAAAAAGCAAGAGATAATTGCCAGAAATAAGTATCACTGCTAAGAAGAATACAATGTGAATATGCATGTCCTTTAGCAATGACATTTCATATCATGATGTTGACTATAATCTGAATCAACAATTCTTTTTGTGGGCAGTGGTTTGCCTTCTTTATGAAAATAGAGATAACTGTTACCCATCTCCAACTTTCTACCACTTTCTAATTCCTCATGATTGTTCAAAGGTATCATTTCCATTGTGACATCTGAGAGTTCTATTGGTATCTTGGTATATTATTCATTTTTATCTAGACTTGAACTTATATCCATATTCTTTAACAGAACAAACAAAAAAATGTGTTATCAGATTTTACTAAAATCTGTGGTATCATTTTGTTGTGTGTTTGATATGAAATTAGATGTGTAATAGATAAGAGCATGATATATTTTTTACCGTTTGGTTATGGATTAGTTGTTCATTATTGTTTACTGGCCAGTTCTTTATTGCAATACCCAGCCAGGCAATTGGGCATAAAATTCTGACAGTCAGATATGCATATCACAGAATACAAAGTGACTTTCCCAAATTTAGGTCAGTGAAGAAGAGAGATATAATGGCTATTATAGAATGCTAGTATGTGTCAGAGTTTTGCCTAAGAATAGGGATAATGAGTTGCCATTTTGTGAATTATTAAGATCTGTATGCTTAAGATGATGTCATTTAGATTTCTGTGCATGGCTTTCAAAAATAGTATGATTCCTTTTCTCTTTTTCTAACAAATGCAAAATACATAGAAATGAAAATTAGCTGCAGCTGTGATTTTATGAATGGCTTCCTAGAAACTACATTGAAGGAAACTTCAATCCACAAATGAGTTTTATACTGCTCTTCTAAGCACGGGCAGATGGGAAGTTTGTGAATTCAAAATACATTAAATATATTTTTTGAAGATGATGGTCACATTTTTTCAAGTTTAATGTAATGTTTAAATATACATTTGGAATTCCTTATGGAATGAACAAATATACATGTTTTAGCAATGGAAGCTTTAGCAGTTGTCCATTAAAATGAAAAGCTCAGGGCTTCCCTGGTGGCGCAGTGGTTGAGAGTCCACCTGCCGATGCAGCGGACACGGGTTCGTGCCCCGGTCCGGGAAGATCCCACATGCCGCGGAGCGGCTAGGCCCGTGAGCCATGGCCACTGAGCCTGCGCGTCCAGAGCCTGTGCTCCG
Source organism: Lagenorhynchus albirostris (assembly GCF_949774975.1). Lineage (NCBI taxonomy): Eukaryota > Metazoa > Chordata > Mammalia > Artiodactyla > Delphinidae > Lagenorhynchus > Lagenorhynchus albirostris. Next base: position 37,618,760 of record NC_083097.1, on the reverse strand, counting down.
CAACGGGAGAGGCCACAACAGTGAGAGACTCGCGTACCACAAAAAAAAAAAAAAAAAGAAAAAAAAAGAAAAGCTCATCTAATACAATATTTACCTGTTTTTTAAAAACTAAATCAGTGTTATTTATTCACACAGACTAGTAACTCCCATATTTTAATGAAGGATGATGATCATAACTTATTTCTTTTGTTAAATCTAGTCTTATAAAATTTATTTATATAAAGTGTATTATTTAAATTTTTACTATATGCAAGGCATTGTTATTTAGTAGTCTCAGTGAAAAAATCAAAATAATCCAGAATACATGGCTATTTTAAGTTTATAAAGTTCTTGGGAAGATAAGAAATGTGTGTCAATAGACTGATGATAGACTATAGGCAATTCTAAAACCGTTTATTAAATATATGATTTTTGAATGCTCAAAAAAGAGATGATAGTAGATGCTTATGATACTGTACTATGTGAACATGTCATATTTAAATAACACTATTTTTTCTTTGACAAAATTTCTATTCTGGTCAAGCAAAAAATACAGAAAATCTATTATGTCTGGAATAGACATTTTACAGGGCTTCTTTAAAAAAATTTTTTATTTTATATTGGAGTATAGTTGATTTACAATGTTGTGTTAGTTTCAGGTGTACAGCAAAGTGATTCAGTTATACATATACATATATCTATTCTTTTTCAGATTCTTTTCCCATATAGGTCATTAAAGAGTATTGAGTAGAGTTCCCTGTGCTATACAGTAGGTTCTTGTTAGTTATCTATTTTATATATAATAGTGTGTATATGTCAATCCCAACCTCCTAATTTATTCCTCCCCCCCCCCACCTTTCCCCTTTAGTAACCATAAGTTTGTTTTCTAAGTCTGAGTCTATTTTACACATCTACTTTTGACAAGATAGTGAGATATGGGTAGGTGATTGATAAAACATTAGATTGGTATAACAACAAAGTTCCTGATTAAAAGGATTAATATCAACTTGAAAGACAATTTCTTTTTAAAAAAAGTTATTAAAAGACAATTTTTTAAACATCTTTATTGGAGTATAATTGCTTTACAATGGTGTGTTAGTTTCTGCTTTATAACAAAGTGGATCAGCTATACATATACATATATCCCCATATTTCCTCCCTCTTGCATCTCCCTCCCTCCCACCCTCCCTATCCCACCCCTCTAGATGGTCACTAAGCCCCGAGCTGATCTCCCTGTGCTATGCGGCTGCTTCCCACTAGCTATCTATTTTACATTTGGTAGTGTATATATGTCCATGCCACTCTCTCACTTCGTCCCATCTTACCCTTCCCCCTCCCCATGTCCTCAACTCAATTCTCTATGTCTGCATAAAAGACAATTTGTGGAGAGACTCTTTTATCTCTCCTATCTATCACAACGTTTTATATATTTCTTTGATGAAGACATCGAATATTTATTTACCAAATTTGTAGATGAAACAGATTCTTGACATATTAAAAAATGGCTTGACACAAGAATCAGGACCTGAAACACTGCAGCAACGAAGAATGATCCATCAACTCAAATCAGATAGATTTTTTTTTTTTTTTTTTTTTTTTTTTTTGCGGTACGCGGGCCTCTCACTGTTGTGGCCTCTTCCATTGCGGAGCACAGGCTCCGGACGCGCAGGCTCAGTGGCCATGGCTCACGGGCCCAGCCGCTCCGCGGCCTGTGGGATCTTCCCGGACCGGGACACGAACCCGTGTCCCCTGCATCAGCAGGCGGACTCTCAACCACTGCGCCACCAGGGAAACCCTCAGGTAGATTTTAATAAACATTGATGTATGTTCCATACTTGGGTTCAAAACACACTCAAAATGTTAAAATATAGATAAGCAATATGGATATATTCATATATATGAATATGAAGCCATATTAAGAAAACTCAGTAGGCAGTAGGTTCTACATGAATGTTCAGTCTGAGTAGGGTAACTGCTTATTTGATCTCACAACGCTGCTTTAATGAATGTATACTCTTGCTAGTATGTTTTTTCTGTTCAATAGCTTATATTGTTCCCTTAATATCCATAGCTAACTCATACTCAACGTAGCAGAGGTCCAGAAATTCAAGATCCCAAATTGTCCATTCTTCGACTTTTACTGTTCTAGAAGCTCCTGTTTCCTCAGTTGCTCATTTAGGAAGCTTTAGAATCTGCCTTAATTTCTTCACTCCTCTCATATAGTTAGTCAATGGGTACGGTGTATTCTGTCAGTACAGTTGGAGTTATTTAGAGCTGGTTTGGAAGTGTGCAAAATAGCAATATTCATGCATTCGTTTGTTCACTCATTCATTCCTTCATCGAATAATTGAAAAAATGGTTATTGAATACAAGCTACAAGATTGTGTTTTCAAGGATGTATATCCCAATAAGGAGATAAAAATCGTAAGAGAGTTGGAATAAAGTGTAGAAATTTTAAGTGATAAGAGAGATATATAAATAAAATGATAGTAACAGTTGAAATGATTTCTAAAGCAAGTGATTAGTTTATCATGAGTTAGGTAAGAAAGGTAACACATTTCCACAGAATTTTTCCCAATGTTTTCTTCTGAGTTTATTTTTTAAAAAATACCTCCCTTTTAATAGAGTCACTGTAAAAAGTAAACTTTTGGTTTTCGGATACATCAGTTTTCGTTGTCATTTTGATTATGAAACGGTTCCTTATTAATTTACCAAATTCAGTGCTAGCAGCAATCATTCTGAATATACATCTAAACTCAAAATGTTCTTCCTTATGGGAATAAGAAAAATCTAAAATTAGAAGAGTGACATTACTCTTCAGAGAGGGAAGGAAAGATGTCAGCAACCTTTGAAACTATCTTTTATTCAAAATGTAATCATATTTAGATTTTGTTAAAAACTTCATGGTACTTTAGAATCAAGTTAATTTAATTTGTACCACAAAAACAGTTTGGAGTTATTTTACTTTCACACAGGTTGAGGTAAAAAATAATAATTATAATGCAAAGACATAAGGATAAGAACATTTGTATTTTTCTATTGTACATATTCACATTCAATCAAACGTGTTCTAAAAACACAGCCCAGTTCTCTTCTGTATGGAACAAGTCTCCAATTGCCTGAACATACACTGTACTCTAAATGGCCAGAACGTTTTCTTTTAAGTGATGCTGTTCAATATCTCAGTGTAATAGCTTTTCCCAACTTCATCAAGATCTGATTGCAGCTAAGCTCTGTTGGAACACAAACCTAACAAAAACAGCAGAAATCCTGTCACTGAAAAATACGCAGGAAACTCAGACCTCTCAAGTGACTTTCCCCTGCCTATTGCTTGTCATAGTTCTTAGCTAAGTTTATTAGAGGACACTTAGCTGCTCTTCCACTCTCTGTCACCACTATAGTAGTCATCAGAATAACACCTCAGAGAGAAAGCACAGCAGTGTCCCCAAAGAACTGATAACGTTTTTTTTAACTTCTTTTTCCCTTGGCTAAAAAAGCACTAAAACTATGTCAACAGATATTGTAAGAAGAAAAGACATGCACTAGAAAAAAAAAATTCCAACACACAACAGTCAGATATCAGGATATGATAGGATATATCTACCCTAGTCTAAAATACAAAGAAAAAGCATTAATCAACTTATGGGGAAGTTATTTAGCAAAATGAGTTCAGGGCATTATGAATACTGTAGAACAAAATTGGTTATATTTTATTGTACAGTAACTGGTTATTTTAACATTGCCTTTGTGTAGATTTAATCTTCATGTGAATAGTTATGAAGAAAAAAACCCACAAAAAACCAAAGTTCTAGTCTCCATGTGAATGGTTAGGGAGGAAAAAATGAAGCTGTATTCTGTAATCAAACACACTATTTTTTTTTTTTACCAATTAAGACTATGTATGTTGTTGCTAAAGTAAGGAAAATTGTGTATTAAACAATAAAACTTTGATGACAATTTCTCATACTTCTGCATATTTATGTCCAGGATAATGAAACAGTAATACTCGGGAAAAGAATGTTTTTCTCTGACTTATCTGCCTCTTCACTAGAAAATCTTCATTTAAACCTCTTTGAAATTCCATTTTCAATGTGTTATTTAATTTATTATAATGTAGTGTGCAAAAAGTTCACATTGAACCATGTATGTGCTCTTTAAAGAATACTGATAAATATCTAGGGGTCCACATAAACTTAAGAAATAGAACCATGTCATTGCCTTTGAAGACCCTCTGCAATTGTATTACCTGCATCCCCATTTTTTTGGAGCTAGTCTTTATCTTAAATTAGGTGTTGTTTATGATCTTGCTTTTCTTCGTAGTTTTTTTTTCCTCTCTCTTTCTCTTTCTTTTCTCTTTCTCTCTTAAACACACACACCTCTTATATTCGACTTCAAGTTTCATTAAACGCAGTGATATTTAATGAACATGAAGTAATCCTTTGGTGATTCAAACTCCTGCAGCCTGTCAGTACTGTTGGTTTGACTATCAGTTAAGGTATTATGGTATTGACAAGGTAAAAAGTGATTGAAGAAAAATTGATAGAGCCTTACAGACAATTCACATGGTCTAACATAATATAATTGGAATTCCAGAATAAAATGAGACAAGAATTATGGCAGAAAAAATTTGAAGAAATAATGGTTAAAAACTTCCCAAACGACATCAATTTACAGATCCAAGAAGTTCCGTGAGCACCAAGAATGATAAATACAAAGAAAGAAAACCACATCTTAGGCACATCATAGTCAAACTGCTGAAATCTAAAGTTAAAGGGAAAAATTTTTAATTACATAGGGAATATGGCAAATAAAAAAACAAAAATAACTGGCAATCAGAATTCCGTATAAGAGATGCTCTCCTTCACAAATGAATATGAATAAACAATTTTTGATAGACAAGAACTGAGAGATTTCATCATTAAGAGATCTATACTCCAAGATATTGAAAAGGAAGATCTTAAATCTGAAGGGAAATGGCACCAGATGGAAGTCAAGATCTACAAGAAGGAATAAGACTACCAGAAAAGTTTAAAAATAATAGATGTATATAATGTATGCAATCAATATATATGCATATACATTCATATTGCAGACTGTACGTTTTCGGCTTTAACACTGAAAAGACAATGAAGAAAAATGCTTTAACTTTAAAATTTATTTCATGTAAAACAATGAGATTTATTGAGTTATATGTAACTTTTTTTTTTATAAATTTGTTTATTTTTTAAATTTTATTTGTGGCTGCATACAGTATTTGTTTTTCTCTTTTTGGCTGCGTTTGGTCTTCGTTGCTGCGCTCGGGCATTCTTTAGTTGCGGCGAGTGGGGGCTACTCTTTGTTGCAGTGCATGGGCTTCTCATTGCGGTGGCTTCTCTTGTTGAGGAGCACGGGCTCTAGGCATGCAGGCTCAGTAGTTGTGGCGTGCAGGCTCAGGAGTTGTGGTGCACGGGCTTTGTTGCTCCACGGCATGTGGGATCTGCCTGGACCAGGGCTCGAACCCGTGCCTCCTGCATTGGCAGGCGGATTCTTAACCACTGCGCTACCAGGGAAGCCCTATGTAACATTTTTGAATGATGAGTTTTGCTTCTCTATTATCTTTCTCATCTGGGGGGATATCATTAAGGAATACATTAAGATATTTGCATCCATTGTATTGATGAGGGCCACACAGGTTTCTTATGTTTGTGCTGTAAGATAGTCTGCTGTTTTGTATTTTAACGTGGCAGAGTCTAAATATCATTCATCTTTTTGTTTTACGTAAAGATCATTTTCTTTATTCACAGTGTTGTATGATTTTTTTACACTAAGGACATAATGCTTTTATTTTCCGTTTTGTAGTACATGGTTTAGTTTCACAGCAGGTAAATTGTAGCACTGAACAAAACAATAATATTTTATTTTGAAAAGATAGTATTGCTAGGTCTTCAATAGCTTTCAAGTCAAGCATATAGTTTATGTATGTGTATGTTAAAATATGTATTTATGGTTAAAATGGTTTTTCACATTTTGAATTTTACACTTTGGAAGAAATGTTTAACTTAGACTGATACCTTTACTTCTCTCTGCTCTGAAAAGAAACCATGTGTTTCTAACCATTAAAATGGGCTATTCAGTAAATGAATTCAAAGCGTAAGGTTAGTTCTTTTATTTCCAGAATCATTCCTCCCAACTAATTTTGCTGAACCAGTTGCTGCATGTTGAGCCTGATTCTTACTTTTTTTTTTCTTGCTTAGAATTTCCCTACAGGCTATGTTAAGCTAGACCCACATCTCCACCCATCTTCCTTCATAAACTCTTATCAGTTTCTTACATACTGTGTAAGTTAATGTCTTTCTCCCTTTCTGGAGCATCTCAGGATTGCCCTAAAATTTCATGCAGAAGCAACCCCCTGGAAAGCACACCAATTCCCATCCACAGTCATTAATTTATTACTTTCCGTATTTAAACAAGCATCTCAGAACATATGATGTGGACATTGGATAATTATCCATAGGTGGCTGAGAGCAGAAATCTGTGCTCAGTAGGACTAAATTATCTTAAAAATTTCACACTTTTAGTTAGTGCATCTTAAAAGGATGCCAGCATTTTGCCATTCCTTCTTCTCTTCTCCCCTCCACTGGCCACTTAGCCAATGGCTTCAAGCCAACAGAACTGTGCCCTGCCACATTCCACTAATAAGTCTGTTGTCAGCACTCTATTTTCTGAGGAATCGTGTAGTTTGCACAGCACACAAAGGCCCTTCCTGGAGTGGTGAGTAAGGGCTGAATTCTAACTCAGGCTCTGTTCCCCAAGTTTTATTCACTTGGCAAGCTGCCCAAAAGGAAGGCTTTTTTTTTTTCTTTTTTTCTTTTCTCCTACATTTATTGGCCCATAGGGGGAACCTCTCTCTAACTCTTACCACACTCCTATATGGTTATCTGTGAGCATATTAGAGGGTACATGTGAAGTTTTGGTATAATGAAAATACTCCCTATTCCTTTCAATATTGGAATACATTAGTGAGGATATGAATCAGCCTGTTACCATCCACCTTAAAAAGGCACGTCAGTACATGACCCTGTCTCTCCAGAATCCTTGCAAAGAAAGGGCTTTATCAGAGCACTCAGAGAAACCTGAAATGACATTTTAATAAGGCAGCTCCCTGGAATAAGCCTAAATTGGGGGGAGGTAGGAAGGAACTGACTTGGAGTCCTAGATTTTAGTGAGATGATTTTGCTTTTATTTCTGTGTTTGTTTGTTTATTGCTTGTATTTTTTGAGTTGCTGTGAACAAGCCAGGATTTTTTTTCTAATCAGTTCTCATTAGCAAATGTACAATGTTTACTGAAAAGAAAAAGACTTTATGTAAAAAAATGCACCCCTTACACCAATAGCACTGATTTTCCAAAGCTTATTCTGAACCTGACACAATTTAGAATTGTGTCCTCAGTGCAGTAGCTCCTCCCTTAAAGCTCAAAATCTTAGCTGTCAAACTTCCCCTAAACTCATTAGGACTCATGTGTCTCTGTCAGTGACGTCTCAAGAGCCAGTTCCTGCCAGGCTGCTTTGTCTCATAGCCACTTTGAATAAGACCAGTTTTTAAGAAAGAAAGAGAACCTGTGCTTTGGAATGTGTTATGTCTCAGGGAATTACATAAATTTTTCTTTACAAAGCTCCATTTGCAAGGAAAAGTGCAGGTTAAGCACTGTCTAAATAAATTAAATAGTGCATAATAAAAATATCTTTTCTATAAAAAACTCAACTCAGAATACTGTACACTGGTCCAAATGAACATAGTAGAGAAATTCTGACCACCTTGGCTGAAGGAGAACAAATACTGTAGGATAATCTCTTAATACTCAGTTAAGAAGTGCCTTAGTACCATATGTTGTGATAAAAATAAAACATATAACACTCTGTTTATTTGTTTTAATTCAAGGGTAGATCTTCTCTCATTCCTAGAATAGGTGATAGATGGAATTAATACCTAAAGTCATGAATTATAAATGTAATTTCTCTCTATCTAGTTTTTTTTAAAACAGTTGAATGTAAATTATTCCTAGGTTATACTTTAGTGGCTTTACTTTATAGTATCAAATTTTAATAGCTGAAGTATAATTAATTTATAGTGTGTTAGTTTCAGGTATAAAGCAAAGTGATTCATTTACACACACACATTCTTTTTCAGTTTCTTTTCCATTATAAATTATTACAAGATATCAAATATAGTTCCCTGTGCTATACAGTAGGTCCTTGTTGTTTATCTATTTTATGTATAGTTCTGTGTATACGTTAATCCCAAACTCCTAATTTGTCTCTGCTCCCGTCTCCTTTGGTAACAAGTTTGTTTTGTATGTCTGTGAGTCTATTTCTGTTTTGTAAATAAGTTCATTTGTATCATTTTTTCAGACTCCACATATAAGTGTTGTCATATGATATTTGTCTCTCTCCGTCTGACTTCACTTAATATGATAATCTCCAGACCCATCCATGTTGCGGCAAATGGTGTTATTTCATTCTTTTTTATGGCTGAGTAGTTATCCAGTGTGTGTGCGTGTATGTGTGTGTGTGTGTGTGTGTGTATAGCACATCTTCTTTATCCATTCATCTATCAATGGACATTTAGGTTGCATCCATGCCTTGGCTATTGTAAATAGTGCTGCTGTGATTAGGGTACACATATCTTTTTGAATTAGAATTTTCTCCAGATATATGCCCAGGTGTGGGATTGCTGGATCATATGATAACTCTATTTTTAGTTTTTTAAGGAACTTTCATAACTGTTCTCCATAGTGGCTGCACCAATTTACATTCCCACCAACAGTGTAGGAGGGTAAGTATGCAAAGAGAGAAGAAAATCCAGAAATTTGTTTTACTGCAATCTATAATTTTTTTTTAAAGAATCTAGAGTATCTACACAATACTATGAAATAGTTATGTCTATAATTTTTCACCTTGATTTGGGAAGATTTGGCAAATTTGTAGAAAATACTAAAGGTTAACTCAATTTTAAATACGGAAATATTTATAATTGCTTTAGTTGCAATTAATAAAGCTGTAAAAATGCAAACCAAATCTTCATAATAAAACATAAAACGTGATTTGGCAACTGTGGAGAATACTAGATTCTCTTAAGAGTTGTTTTATGAGAAAATGTTTATCTTCAGCTGTTTTTAAATTCAAGTGAGTACTTTTGATTTTGCCTATTTCAATTTGGTGTTCTGCCCAAGACACCATTTGGACCCAATCAAAATGACTTGATTTCAATACACTCCTCATTTCTGGATTTTCCCACAGTCACCATTAATTACTTGCTCCGTCCCATCAAGCTACACAGTATTTCCTATATTACTTTGACACATTTTAGGTGAATAGGAGGCTGTGTCTCAAATAAAATACATAAGACAGACTCACTATTAGAATAAACCCCCACAGAGACCTTTATACTTGCCTCCACCTCTCAATTGTCTAATGAAATCATGAAAATTGGCTTTATCTGAGCTCTTGGTTGCTCTCATTATTCATTATCTACCTAATTAGTGACTAATTAGCTCATACATATTGAAAGAGTAAAGTAAAATACAATGTTTATGTGTTTTAGTAGAATGAGAGAATGTGCATTCTGCTTTCTTTAGTGTCTAGTGAAAGAAATGTTTAGAGGAGGGATTCTTGAATTCATCAAACTAGAGAAAAAAATAATATTAATGCATCATGATGAACTTCTTTTTTTCCTTTATGCTGAGTGAAAAAAGATCTTAGGAACTTTAAGAAGCATTAAGAAAAACTTTAAGGAACATTAAGCACTAATGAAGAGAGAATAGATGACCTATGGATGATCTATTTTTATTTTAAAGCTTAAAAGTATATGTCAGGGCTTCCCTGGCGGTGCAAGTGGTTGAGAGTCCGCCTGCCGATGCAGGGGACACGGGTTCGTGCCCCGGTCCGGGAAGATCCCACATGCCGCGGAGCGGCTGGGCCCGTGAGCCATGGCCGCTGAGCCTGCGTGTCCGGAGCCTGTGCTCCGCAACGGGAGAGGCCACAACAGTGAGAGGCCCGCGCACCGCAAAAAAAAAAAAAAAAAAAAAGAAATTGGGGTTGGGACAAATGTGAAGGAGGGTCTCAAGTGGCCCCAACAGTGGAAGAAATGGTTGGCCAAAGTGGAAATTAGAATCTCATATTTTATAATAAATTCCTTGACTCACTGCAAGTTAGCCAACAAGAAGACCAAGGCTAAATACTATCAATAGCACCTGTGGGCAGAGCAGAGCAGCAGTGGACTTCAAACCCTAGCTTGTGCTGGTGACTCGTTCTGTGGCTTTGAGAAAATCAATTACCGTCTCTTATTTTCACACTGCTCATGTGCATTTGAACTTTGTTTGGAGGACTTAATAATGATTTTTTTAACATATTTAATTTACTTTTAATTTATTGGTTAATATTTATTTTGGCCATTTAAAAATAGGATTTAAAGAAGCAATTGAATTTGTACAGGACTTTATTTACTTTGTGAAATAGTAGTTTCTTCTTTATCTTCATCATCATTGTTACAGTTACTTGAGGCAGATGTTCAACTCTTTCTAACTTAAAAGCAAAACAAAGTGTCACCCATTTTTTGTATATTCATTGCAGACAAGGCCAGTTTTCTTTTACAAGTTTAATTGACTATGAAAAACTGTTACACTTTGTATGTTTTCTTTTTAAGTTAGGAAAAAGGGAATTTTAATCAAGGTTAGGATAAAAAGTGTTTGTATTTTAAAATTTTCTTTTGTTTGCTAATAAAAAGAGACTCACATTTTAAGGATTTCTCCTAAATCAAAGAATCTTCTGGGTAAAATTGCTGGCAATGTAAGCAAAATTACTTATCCCTTCAAGTTACATTTCCTTCTAAATCATGGTGGTAGGAGAATAGTACTAATTAATGCTTATACTTTGAGATGCTGCTAAGGGCCACACTGTGGTTCATTGTGCACAGGTTTGAAAATCAATGCATGATTTAATTCAAATGAGTAAATCTAACATTAATTTTTAAGACTGTCGATTTTGCCCAAAGATTTTAAAGATAATTTCTATAACCTGTTAAAATTGTCACAGATATTTAATTATTTATAAAGGGAGGTTAAATATGTGGCCTAAAATGGAGCTGAAGATAATAAAAGCAAAACTATTTCTGGATAGATGACTTTTGTAATAATTTAGGGGAATCAAATTAGACTGTTAAGAAAGTAAATTTCTATATTTTAAACTAATGGAATAAGATCAAGGTTTTTAGCTGTATGACTATTAGGATTGAATGAGACTTTTAAAACTTAGGAATAATTTAAGCTGAGTTAAATCAATCTCATCCATGAACAGTTAGACTCTAGACTGTTCTTAAAGTCATCTGAGTTTTTGGTTATATTTAAAAACTCCCTAATACTTTGTAATACTGTTCTGCCAAAGGTAATAGTTTCCTTCTTTAGTAATATAGTTGATTCCAGATTATTGAAAACTGCTGAGTTGTATCTTTACTGGCAATAAGTAAAATTATAAAAATCATTTAATATCTAAACCACTTCAAGGGCTTTCTTGCTGTTAAGGATTAAATTGTGTCTCTCTCAAACTATGTTGAAGTCCTAAGCCCCAGTACCTCAGAATGTGACCTTGTTTAGAAATTGGGTGATTACATAGGTAGTCAAGTTACAGTTAGCCCTAATCCAATGACTAATATCCTTACAAAAAGGGATAGTATGGACACAGAGACAGACTTGCACACAGGTAAGATGGTGGGAAGGAACAGAAAGAATGCTGAGGCTGATAGAGCCAAGGAGAGAAGCCTGGAGCCGATTCTCCATCACAGTCTTCAGAGGGAACCAGCCCTGAGGACACCTTGATTTCAGAGTTCTGGCTTCTAGACCTAGGAGACAATACATTACCATTGTTCTAAGCCACCAGTTTGTGGCACTTTGTTACCACGGCCCTTGGAAACTGATACACCGCCCTCTGACTTCCTGTTATGTTCAGCCAATGGGAGGCACCAGAAGATGGGAGGAGAGGGTGAGGCAAGCCAGGTCAGGGCATTTGTTCTCCAGGCTCCCTCTGGACCAAGACCCTTGGGTTGGCTACCCTCTCCTCTATGGTGCCTTCTTCACACAATTATCCCCTCTGGATTCCTGAAGCCACCCTCCCTCCTTGCCCCTTCAGGTCCAGGTGTTCGAAGGGCTCCTTGCTACTGCAAGGCCCAGGCCCAGGTAATCGTCTCTGTGCACCAAAGTGTTTTCCCACACCCCTTAAAATAACCCTTTTATTAAACTCTTATGAGAACATCTGTTTTGGGTGTGGCATCTTTTTCATGGCAGGATCTTGACTGGTACAGTACCTGTCTTCCTAAAGAGAGTTGATTACCCTTTACTTTATTCAGCTACTGTCCATGGTACATATGACAGCACTTATCACATTGTGTTATAATGATTTGCTTGAGTAAATGTTTCTATCTAAAAGAGAAGTTCCTTGAAGCTATTTATCCTCCATTTTAAAGCCAACACCTTACACGGGTTCTGGCATGATATAAGTCCTCAAAATATACTTATTGAATGGATGCATAGATAAATAAATATTTATTTTTAAAATGTTCGCATATCCTGTCTTGTCCACAAAAAAGACTTCATGTACCTAGCAAAACTAAGCATCATATAGTATTAAAAATTAATAGGTAAAGAAATTAAAACTAAAGGCTAATAACGTCAGAGAAAGAAATGTGAATGTAGAATAAGACTGGTACATGAAAAGTCATAATATGTTATGTACTTGCATGAGGCAGATAACACATATGGTTCTGTGTTTTCTAATAGACAATGTGAAGGCAAAAGAAGGTCAGTTACATGAATCACAGTGTCCATAACTCAAATACAAACTGATTACTTAGGCAGTGCTCACATATTCCAAATACTGAGACTAGATGCAAATACTAACCTCCAGTGAATCTTCAGGAACAGGCGAGCATGTCATGTAGTGAACAATGGCTTCAATATGCTCCTACAGATAATTGAAAAGTCAGTTTCATAAGGATATTTTTGCACCATACTCTCTTGTGACCAATGGTATAATACCCAAATAATGCTCAGTAAAGATTATTCCAGTAAAGCGGGCTAAGCAAAGCAGTATTGATCTGGTGCCCTGCCAGAATGGATTAGTCTAAGTATACATTCAGAAGACCTAGAATATATGAACTGCCTATAATTTTGATGACATTATGATTCATGCCAATGATATCTATATCATAAATATTACTTTTCTCATTATTATTTCCATAAGTACTTTGTAGCAATGAATTCAGGTCTTACAAGTACTAAGAATGCAGATAACCATTTGTTAACTGTTATAGATGAACACATGTTTTTACAGAAAGCCAGGCTATGAGGTAGAAACTGCTTATAAATATTTTTAATCACCTGGTTAAGTTTATTTTGTGCTTAACAAACAAAATAAGAGATAAAAGTGATAAAAAATAGAAATACAAATTCAAATGAGTGAATACAAGCAAGTTTGTAAAAGCCAGAAAATATCATTTTCCCTTTTGTCCTTCCTAAAACAGGTTTCAATGATTACTGGTATTTTGAGCCCTGTATCAGTTATTTGAGATGAAAAATATTATCGAATAAATAACTTTTAAAAGTCTATATAATGAAAGCTCACACTCCACACATATTTCTTTTTTGCTGTCCTGAGGGGGGAAACATATCAGGGGGAAGTTCACATAACGCTCACTGCTTGTCCTTAGTGAGAAAACTACACATTACTTTCTTTCAAAAGATTACAAATCCAATGCTTACAAATCTCAGCACATAAAAGGTAGAACTATCATGGCTCATGATGCTTCTACTTATGACCTTTCATGTACTAATCTTATTCTACATGTAAGTCAAGTCGACTTACAAATTAGCAGGACTCTAGTGAGGACTGTGTGTGTGCGCATGTGCGCTTTATGTATAGTATACCCTATACTTGTCAAAGAAAAAAAAAATCAAAACTTTTTTTCAGGACCCAACAGTTTCTCTCAATCTCAGCTGGGAAGCTTGAACTTCTCATAGTGCCAGTGGGCATGGTCTTATTATCTTGATGAGTTAGGAGGAGAAAAATCAGATTCTGACTTTTCAGTGTTATTCAGAATCAGGTGCCAGGCTTTCACTCTTGTTTCTCCATGTGGAAGCATTAAATTCCTTGTAATAAAATTGGTTATACTGCCTGTAATTAACATGGCTATGATATATGGTAACATACTTTGATTGTGATGGCTTTCTTCTTATTCTACTATTCAGCCACCAGGATGGTCTTAGTACTCTCTGTGAAAATTATATTTATATTATTTTTTTAAACATCAGTACTTGTGTCTACATTTAGGCCACTCACCATCTTGTATGAAGGCATTTTCTTAATTTTTCTTAGTTTAGGAAACTCAGATGTTTCTGGGAGCTTATAAAAAGTTCACTTATGTCTTCAGTGTACTTTTTGCTTCTCACATGCCAAGATTCACTTCCTCTTCCTCTTCTTCAAAAACTTCCTGGCTCCAAGTACTTCACCATATGACTTTTTTATTGCTTCTTGGAAGTCCAAAAATAAGGACCCTCAGGTTGAATTTTCCCTCTTTCCTAATCTGTCCTCACATGCCATTCTGTCTTCATCTCCTGAAGCAAATGCCCACGGAATCGTTCCTTCCTGTACCTTCTTTCACACCACCAGTGCCACAGCACTTACCTTCTTTGCCTTCTCCGCAAGCTGTACATATCTTAGGTTATCTCTACTTTCAATATGACCTTCTCCAAGTCTTTTTTTTTTTTTTTTATTTTTGGCGATACGCGGGCCTCTCACTGTTGTGGCCTCTCCCGTTGCGGAGCACGGGCTCCGGACGCACAGGCTCAGCGGCCATGGCTCACGGGACCAGCCGCTCCGCGGCATGTGGGATCTTCCCGGACCGGGGCACGAACCCGTGTCCCCTGCATCGGCAGGCGGACTCTCAACCACTGCGCCACCAGGGAAGCCCTTCTCCAAGTCTTTATCTTGCTCAGACCCCTGGTCATCTCTGTGGCACCAGAAAGCTTTTCCCAGCAGCCAGTGTAATTGTGCCAGTTGGTGATTGACTTGTCACCCCAGCATGCCTGCACCCAGGGGCTGACCTGCTGAACAACGTGAGGAGGTGGACATGCACGTGAGCTTGAAGAGAAGGCTCTTCAGCTGCTCTGTAGATGTGGATCAGTGGAATGTCTATAAACAAAATTGAGATTTTGTCCATAACAACTTCGGATCTGCTTTAATGCAGTGAGAAATAAATGATTAAGGTGCCAAATCTTCAACATCATAGATTATGTTCTCAATAACTTTAGCCTGAAAAAAATTAAAGAGATTTTACCAGATGTACTAGTTATCCAAAGAAAATGTTAATAAAGTGCCCAGAAAGTCTCATTTAGAGAGATGCACTCTCCCGGTAAATCCTCTAAGATAAACTTGTCTCTTTGTCACTTGTGGCAACTGAATACATTAATTTATGGTATGAGCCTTTTAGCTATGAGCCAATTAAATGCTGCGTGTCATCAAACAAAACTAATTAGTTGGATTTAAGATGAGTTTATCTGAAGTTTTCATTTCTGGCAATACTTAGGAGGGTGTAGCAGTAGGGCTTGCATTAGACTACATATAGCAAAAATTCCAGATTACAGTAGGTTAAAGATTGGTTTTGTTTTCTACACTGAGATGAGTCCAAAGATAGGTAGTAAATAGCTGGTATGGTAACAACACAATTTCATTAGAAATGCACTAATCATGGGCTTCCCTGGTGGCGCAGTGGTTGAGCGTCTGCCTGCCGATGCAGGGGACACGAATTCGTGCCCCAGTCCGGGAAGATCCCACATGCTGCGGAGCGGAGCGGCTGGGCCCGTGAGCCATGGCCGCTAAGCCTGCGAGTCCGGAGCCTGTGCTCCGCAACGGGAGAGGCCACAACAGTGAGAGGCCCGCGTACCGCGAAAAAAAAAAAAAAAAAGAAATGCACTAATCTCTTTCCAGCTTTCTGAGCAACCACCTCCAGGTGTGGTTCTTGTCCTCATGCTTACAAGATGTTTGAAACTCAAACCATTGTGCTCCACCCTCCCCTGTTTTTTCTTTCAAAAAAGGAAAACTAAAGAGCCAGTGGTAATAGGATGCAGACTGCTTGAGTCAGTTCCCTGGGAACCTCAGTGCTAATACTTTGACTTATTTTACATAGACACTTCTATTTATTAGAATTAGAGTGAAACATAGCTTTTTACCTGGGCAATGTGCTGACCCCAACAAAAATCATTGTTCTGTTTTTAAAGAAGGGGGCAATTGGGAATACAGTCTCTGCCATAGAAGATCAAATAACTTTTGAGGCTATAATCTGTGTGTAGGAAAAGTATCTCTTTGTTTTCCACAATACAGATATATATGAATACGCATTTATGTATGTTTGTGTGTGGGAGGGGCGGTGGAGATCAGAAGAGATGCATGCAACTAACTTATCCAAAAATATTGTCGACTAATTGATATAGAATTAAAAAGAAAGGGGTAATCAGAATGTATCTTCATTTTGTCCCAATAGAAATTATATTTATTTAGAGTCTATTCCTGCTAATTCTGACTATCGTGGTTGATTCTTGATACAGGTTCTTATTAACCATCAATAACCAGGAGTCTATATTGAGATCCTACAACTTATGCCCATGACTTATTCTTGTTTGTGAAATTAAAGGCCTCAGAATATGTTAATAGAAACTCCAAGAGGTCTTACCTTTTTTTTTTTTTTCCTAACAGATTTCCACAAGGCCTTAAGGTTCTCTTTAGAATAAATTAAAAATGCAAGAGCTATGTCTAAAGCCTATGTACTTCTATTCTCCAGCATTATCCTGACAAACTTGACAAGAAGAAATTTGTTTACATCTTGTATGAGATAACTAATAAGTTAATGAATCTGTAATGTGGGACATGATGTGGAGAATAGTGTAATTTTAAATGCATAAAAGACTTTGACTCTAATAAGATTGAATCTCTGTGATAAGATGAAAAAAATCACGGGATGGGGGGTTCTTCAGTAATTCTCAAGACTATAAGCATTCCCCAGAGGCATTGTTAGCTTGAGCTTATTAATCACATTACTCTATGATGATGTATTCCATGGACCTATTTGCAAATCATCCTGAAATTGGCAAAGTTTAGAGCAGTTTATAAAACCAGAAAATACAGTTACAAAAAATTCTCTATTACCATAAACTCTCCAAATTCAGACTTGACTTACTCCATTTGGAGGGGGTTTTACTTATGAATTCTGGCCATCTTATCTTTGCATCTCAAGAAACACTCAAACGACTAGAAAAGAAAGAAACAGAACAAAGTAATATCACTTCTCAGTTTTTATTCCTTTTTAAAAAATAAGTTTAACAATATGTGTGTTACTTTCCATGAACCATTCTTCTGGAGTATGGATGGTATACTGTATTTAATGAAATGCCAAATGTTTTTTCCAACTACAAATATTCTCATACTTTAAAGAGAGAAAAATTGCTCAATGCTGAAATGACTAGGAAAGGCTGGATTAAGGAGAAAATATGTGAACTGTGCCTAAAAGAATGGGTCAGATTTAGATATATCAACTCCAAAGAGGAGACACCTTACAGAAGGGCAAACATGGGAATGATCTATGTATTTGTGTAATGAAAGTAAACAATCTCATTGGATAATGTATATTTGATGGATTCTAATGTCAAATAAGTAGAGCTGAGATATTAAGAAAATAGCTGCTTGGAGTTTCTCAACTTAGAGTCATGAATAAAAGGTGACTTGCATTTTTATATCTTGGAGAGACACTTTCTGTCTTTATAGATAATGTTTTGTGTTTTTCTTAAAAGAAAGAAAGAGCAATGTTTGGTAGTAAATATAATAAAGTATTTTGATGGATTCATATTTTGTTTTATCATTGGGAGTACATTTTGACATTACTTTTTTAAAGTTACATTTCAAAGTGTATATATTTCCAAAGTGGTCATGGATTGAGTATGTAGTATCTGGCTGGACCAGTGAACTCTTTCTCTATATCCACTACACGTGGGACTTTAGTAGAACTGTGGCCTCACTCACTATGGTATCATTGAATGAACACTGTATCTATTTATACATTAGACAATCCTAGCTGTTAAAATAGCATATACTTGGCTTTCCTGGTATGTGATAACAACCATGAAGACAAGTGACATTATTTTAATCGAGAAAGTGATTTATATAGAGAAGAAGTTTTGATACATTTTTCTTGAATGGTACTTATTGCTACATGATTTTGTTAACATTTCTGTAAGACATCAACAGATAGTGTGTCTTTGTTGAATGGATACATTGACTGACTACAGTAGTTTCAACGATGACTCTACCAATGCATTGGGCAATTATGCTAAGTTCTTGAAGTTCCTTAGTCTGACACCATGCAACTAAGTAGCCCCCATTACTGATAATCAGAATGTCTTTGGGCAACTAACTAGGTTCTCTATAAGAAAAAAACCCTGGATGACGGACTTCACAGAATGTAACAACAGTTGTCATATGTTTTGACATCAACTATGATTTTTCCCTCTGCCCTCCATATGTTAAAATGAAAACTGTGCACATATGGTCTATATACCATAATAAGGTTTTGTGGGCATACATCTATGAATAGTTCTTATCTCCAAACTATCATCGGATAAACAGAAAATAAATAAGGAATTTTATTACCAATGAAACTTAATATGAAGAACATTTAAAAACACTCCAATTTAAGCAAAATTTTCAGGATAACTGGATGGAAGTTTCAGGAAGAAAAATTCCAATTCAATAAAAAGTAAAGAAAAATTTTTAACAATGAATTGCCTCATGAAGCAATGAATTATTTTTTTAAGATTTTTTTTAATGTGGACCATTTTAAAAGTCTTTATTGAATCTGTTACAATATTGCTTCTGTTTTATGTTTTGGTTCCCTGGCCACGAGGCATGTGGGATCCTAGGTCCCTGACCAGGGATCGAACCTGCACCCACTGCATTGGAAGGCAAAGTCTTAACCACTGGACTGTCAGGGAATGAATTATTTTTGAAATATTCAAGTAGAGGCTGAATTTTTTGCCAGGAGTTTCTTACATGAATAGAGGGAATAGGTTTCAAATCAATTCTGTAAACGTTCACCAAATGTGTATTCCATTCAAGGTTTTATTAAAAATGTTCCTCCTAGTTGGATGTTGAAAGATGGGAAGAAATTCAGCAGCTAGGGTGAGATGAGGCAAGGTCATTTCAACTGGTCAGATTAAGAAGAAGGAAATAGGGGCTTCCCTGGTGGCACAGTGGTTGAGAGTCCGCCTGCCGATGCAGGGGACACAGGTTTGTGCCCCGGTCCAGGAAGATCCCACATGCTGCGGAGCGCCTAGGCCCGTGAGCCATGGCTGCTGAGCCTGCGCGTCCGGAGCCTATGCTCCGCAATGGGAGAGGCCAAAACAGTGAGAGGCCCGCGTAAGAAGGAAATAACTGGGGGAATGGTAGTGTCCTGATAACTGATGATTAAATATTGAGGGAGAAATATCCTTGAAAAAAATTCAGACCACCTTATATCAGGTTTTGAACTCAGCAAGAAATTCAGACTTAATTATTCTTTGAAGCGTAGTCCTTAAAGTTTTTGAATTACATGATCAAGTTAGTGTTTAGTGAGATCATTCTGGCTACTATAAGAGTGTCGGATTGAAGCAGAAGTACTGGAAGTGAAGAGAAGGTTAGGAGGCTGTTTTCAAATGAGGGATGATAGAAGATAGTAAGGAAAAAGAAGAAAAGACAGAACAGAGTATTTGAAGTAGAATTTTAAAACAGCATACTGATTTCTAACGATGTTGAATGATAGTATAAGATTTTTAAGTAGAAGTCACAGGATATATAGATATATGGGTAGTTATGGTTTTTTTTTTTAATTTAGAAGGTGAGGAGAATAAATTTTGAGAAATTTCATTCAGTGTTTTAGTATTTTGTCTCTTGGGCTTATGATAGCCCTACTGTTGACCATTCTGTGAAATAAAACTCCTCACTTGTCCTTTTCTGGGAACAATTAGCAGGTGAAAATTTATTACCAAAGAAAACAAGGATGTTGACCAATATGCTGGATGTTTTCTTCTTGTCTCTTGATATCCCTTTAGACCCAAAGAATCTGTGTTCCCTTAAAAATATTTATATTATGGATAAACTTGCAAGTTTTTAATATTTACTTATTTACCTTAATGTTGTCCTATTTATATGGAGGTCTATAGATAGTGAATCTACATAACTGCTTATTCTAACCTGAATAGTTTTGTGTATTTGAAAGAAGTATCTTTGATGCAGGTAGGGATTATTTTGATTCTGCAATTTAATCATGTAGGAAATGTAGTTTTTATATATTTCTTTCTCACCCTTCCACTCCACTCCTTCCTTCCTTTTAAAAATCTGATATACACTCCCATGAGCCTAAATTCCAAGCTTCTACTGAATTACTTACATTATAATTTTGTTCTTGCTTTATCATACTTAGTACCCTTTTCTAAAGCAGAAGTAGGTGATGTATTTCGTTCTTTACTCCTTCTCAAAATTTAATCTCCAGTCATTTCTTGATGTGTTCATGTTTCACTGGTGATGCCCAAACCTAAAGTATCTCTTTTGAGTGCTGTCACTCTGCCATATGTTTTCTTAATGCTCTGTGGACATTTCTCAAATGTAATTCACATTACATTTATTATAATGTATGTATATAATGTATATATTAGACTGTAATGTTATGTTGGCATCTTTATATTTCACCAGAAGAGTACATTTTTTTGAACGATAGGGCAGTACTGTATTCATCTTTTAAGTCAGTGTGTGGCCTGAGTTGGAACATAGTAAATAAGTATTGATAAATAAAATTGTTTTTATTCTATTAAATATTACTTCTCTCTATCTAAAACCTCACATTCACCTTCTATGTCAATCAGGTATACTTGTGGTCTGTATTTTGGCAAATCAAGCTTGTTTACTGCAACTTGGTACAACTTATAGTTTTTTTTAGTATCTCTTTCTAATTCATCTTAAGTCTTCTGAATTCCTTTGTAAGATTTAGGGTTTTATTGAATCCTTTTTATGAATGTGATAGTGGCTACTGTGGAATTCAGTGCTAGAGCATTCGTCCTCTAGAGTAATAATATTTTTTAAGAGAGGCAATTCAATAAAAATATAAAAACATGCCTGGGGCATAGCTTTTTAAAAATTGTTGAGCCTTACAGAGAAAATTAGATTGTATAACTCTACATTTTACCTAAATTATTGACTACATAAATATCAATAAAATTATCTCATTGTATTATACTAGTATGTTAATACCAAGTTGGGTCTGGAAACTAGCCATATGGAGCTAGCTTTCTAATAGTTTGGCCTGAAATTAGATCTTGAACCATAAACTGGGAAAAGACAAAAAAGATGGGTTACATCTGACACAAGTGCTGTTCAACAGTTTTCTAGAGTTTTGGATCACATTAACCATATCATATTCTAGAAGACGTGCTCATTGAGTCTTCAGAAGACACTGAGGTGTTCTGAGCAAGTAGCATTTTGTAAAAAAAATGACTTTGACCAGTAGAACATGTAACACAAATTACATAAATAGAGTGTAAAATAGAGTGAAGAGAAAGCCAGCTAGTCGTTTGTACACTTACCAGATGTGAATACCCAGTGTGAAGTTGAAGATCTTATCCTTAACTTTTCAGGCCATGATTTAAACTTGGCTTCTTTTTGCATAGCTTATTAAACTCAGCCTCAAAACTTTAAAAATAAACTTCGTTTTATAATAGTATTATATTTACAAAAAATTTGCAAAGATAAGAGAGTTTCCATATATCCCACACCCAGTCTCTTTATTTATTAACATCTTATGTTGTATGATACATTTGTCAAACCAATGAACCAATACTGATACATTATTATTATTGACTGAAGTCCATACTTTTATTCAGATTTGCTTAGTTTTAAAAATTTTTTCTGTTCCAAGATTCCATGCAAAATATACATTATATTAAGTCCTCATGTCTCCTTAGGCTCCTCTGGACTGTGACATTCTCTTAGACTTTCCTTGTTTTTAATGACAGTTTTGACAGCTTTAAGGACAATATTATATAAAATGTCTTTCAATTAGGGTTTGTCTGATATTTTTCTCATGGTAAGTAAGAGTTATGAGATTTGGGGAAGAAGACCACAGAGGTAAGATACTGTTCTCTGATGGTACATTTATATCAAAGGTACATGCCCTGAATATGACTTATACCTGATGGTGTTAACTTTGATCACCTGGCTGAGATGGTGTTTTTCAGGTTTCTCCACTATAAAGTTTCTTTTTTTTCCCCTTACTACAGTGTCTTCTATGAAAGGAAGTCACTCTGTGCAGCCTACACTTAAGGGGTGGGAAATTATGCTCTATTTTCTTTAGGGGAGTATATCCACATAAATTACTTGAAATTCTTCTGCAAAGGGTATTTTTCTCTTCTCTGACATTTGTTTATTGATTAAATTATTCATTTATATTTTTAAAGACTCATGGATATTTATTTTATACTTTGGATTATAGTCCAATGCTATGCTATTTATTTTGTTGCTTAAATTTTTCCAATTTTTGTCATTGGGAAAACAACAGTCTCATGAAAAATGGCATAAGAAACCGACAGCGAGGCACTGGGTGTACTCATTGCTACTGGGGTGTTATTAACTTTTGCATATTTCAGAAATTTTCACCAATCTAAGTAACTGCTTAAAATATGTTTTTCATATGATAAAATCCAAACGCCATTAAATGGGTGGCAGAGATTGTTAATTGTCTGCTAGTATTTATTTCCTCTTTGGTTCTCTTTAATAGAACCCCTAAATATTAACTGGATCTGGACATCAAAAATAAATCTTACATTTCTAAGCCCCTTGCAGTTAGGTGTAGCCATGTGACAGTTATTGAAGATGGGATGAACCTGGTATCTTTAAGTATCCTTCTTGTCCTTAAGTGGAGGAGGCATACCCTTCTTTTGCCCTTTCATTTTTGTGTCTGGAATGTGGATATGATGGTGGAAGAAAGAGCAGCCATGTTAAGTATGATGACATGATAGAAGGAATCAGAGCTCTGTTCTTCATGTAGTCTTCATACAAGGCATGGGATGCCAGCACTTTAAAAGTGAGAGACATAAAAATTTCCCTTTTAATCCCTTGTTATTTGGGGTTTCCTTTCACTCACACTCAAACCTAATCCTAATTATATTTGGTATATCAGATTTTTTATGATATGAATCTTGAATACATCTTAATCAGTTGCCCAACAGCTTCCCACTTCAGATGATTATGTGTTCCAGCCACTCATGTCTAATTAAATAAAGATTTATTAAACACCTCCTGTGAACCAGGCTTTGTAGTAGGGGCTAAGAAGAAATTAGAGTCCCTGCCCTATTGAGGCTGTATTATAGTCATATGATAGGAAGTTTCCTGAACACACAATTCAGTTCTTGTTTCCTGAACACACCATTCAGTTCTTATGTCCTGTTTGTATACAAGCTTCTACTTGAGATGCCCTTCATTTTGTGAGATTGCGTGGAAATCTCCTAATTGTTAAGACTCAACAGAAGCATCCTCTTCAGGGAAATCTTCCCTGACTTCTCCAGGTAGCCTTAGTCACTCCTTCATCTAAACTCTTGTATCCTTTATCTAGTGGACCACAAGCTCCTGAAAACTGGTTGTGTATTTTCATTCAAGCATTATTGTCATCTACCAAAATTCTGGCGGATGCAAGATGCTGGTATAATTCAACTTTATTAATTTACAGTGAATGACATTCTATTTGAAAGAAAGTAATATTAGTATTTACTGTACTATCCAGGGAATTCCCTTTCTCTTATCTAGGTTGCGGGAAATCTCGATTAATGGTCAGAAGTTTGCATGATGATTCTAGAATCAAAATATATCTTTCTTGTATGGCTTGGAGGGTATTTGAACCAGGGCATGATGAAGTCTGAAGAACAGTTACTGTCCACAACAGGATACGTTGCAAGAAACATCTTTTTTAGATTCCGTTTTATATCTCATTATAGTGAAAAAATATACAAACTTGAAAATCCCTCAAAACAGCATCGTAGATAATACCTGTCAATAGCTTTAACACTGCCGGTTTTCTCATGCAAATTACAATATAACAGTCTATTTTAGTTGAACACAAATTGAAACAATTGGCTTGGATTTGGGGGCCATACTAGATGAAGAAGTCCTATCTTTTTTTTTTTTTCTTTTGCGGTACGCGGGCCTCTCGCTGTTGTGGTTTCTCCCGTCGCGGAGCACAGGCTCCGGACGCGCAGGCCCAGCGGCCATGGCTCACGGGACCAGCCGCTCCGCGGCATGTGGGATCTTCCCGGACCGGGGCACGAACCCGTGTCCCCTGCATCGGCAGGCGGACTCTCAACCACTGCGCCACCAGGGAAGCCCAGAAGTCCTACCTTTAAACACTGGAACCACACTTGACCCACTGAGATGCTCCTACTGTGAGAGGCACATATAAACCGAGAGTAAGGATCCTGGACATTTGTGAGTGTAGTTCATGCTCACACTGCAGCACACAGGCCTGGAGTGTGGCAATGACTGGAATCTTCTGAACTGTTCCAATGGTTGCTGCTGCTTTCTATTTCTTCCTTTCTTCCCAACTTCCCTCCTCTCCTTCCGCCTCCCCCTTCCTCCTTCCCCATTCCTTCTTTCCTTCTTCCCTCTCTTCCTTCCTCTCTCACTCCCTCTCTCCCTTCCTTTCTTCCCTTCCTTCCTTCCATCCTTTCTTCCTTTCTTCATTCTTTGTCTGTCTTCCTTAGCCTGTGAGCATTTATACTTGAATTTGTAAGTTTAATATCCATGTGGTGTACTCTATCATGCAGCATTATGTAACCCAAATAGCCTAAATGTGTTTCATTCCCCTGAACAACCAATTCGAATCTCTTGGGTTACTTTC
Organism: Lagenorhynchus albirostris; assembly: GCF_949774975.1. Classification (NCBI taxonomy): domain Eukaryota; kingdom Metazoa; phylum Chordata; class Mammalia; order Artiodactyla; family Delphinidae; genus Lagenorhynchus; species Lagenorhynchus albirostris. The sequence goes on along the minus strand of NC_083097.1, from coordinate 37,593,794 downwards.
ACTTCTGGGATATTACATTTATTGTGTGGTAATCTCACTGTTCTTGTTTGAGTGGAGGTGCCCTCGTAATTACAAATGTAAAAGATCAATTTAGCAGAAAATGACACAGTGTTGAGAACATGTTTAATACTAGCATTGATAGTAATTTGTAAGACTCAAAGAAGAAGCTTGTTGTATGTTGATAATGTTTTAACCTTGAAAGTAAGGAAAATTACTTTTTTATCTAGGTGCCTTGGGCAGGATGGGCGTTTAGTAAATATTTGCAGGTTTGACAAAATGGAATAGTGGCATTTTTAAAAAGCAGGCTGAACACTCAGATATAATTATAGCAAATGCGATGATGATATAAACTATTTGTTCACCAGCCATAGCAATTTTGACTTTGACTTTTGAAAGGCTTAAATCTGGAAGCAAATACCTTTGCCTTATGAATGGGCTTTGTGGTTTTATCTGTTAGTTTCTCAAACTGTTACTGTAATACAGCCCACTCATATTCTCTGAATGCCACAAATTTACCCATTGCCAGTAAAACCATCCTTTCTTTTATTAATAAAGTTACATTATTGGCTAATATTAAATCACAGATATCCTATATAGGAAAGACTGACCTTCAATGAGAATGCTTGAAAATGTCAGTCTTTTCATTGAGGCTGCCCTGTGGATTGGAGGTTTTCAGTCCTATGATTCTTAGTCCAACATGCTCCTTATCTTTCTCTTTTCCTAATTCTTCCCAGAAAAGACAATTCACAGGTTTGATTATAGAAACAGAGGTAATGCTGATTAATTAAGGAGCAGTTGGCCATCTATCTTCTGTTATTTAAATTACCAAAAGGTGAAAATTATGAACATGGAGAATAACTTGGGTTGTAAAACAGGTGGTGTAATCTGACTCCCTGTGGCTTTCAAAAGTAGGACAGAGAGGCCTTTATCTGGGATTTTTCTGTAGTCTTACTTGGAGGGAGGAGAAAGACAAGATGACCTTTCAAGACATACCTCCAACTCAGTAATCATCACATGAACCTTAACTGTTAGTAATATTCCTACTTGTCAAAAGCTTTCACAATAGGCTTTTTTGAAGCTAAGATTAGAGTTCATCGATATCTATTGTCCTTTTAGTTTTCAATGCTTGGCTTATGACATGTTACCTTTCTGCACACAGTGTTTGTATATACCTTTAATTACCCTTAGAATCTATAAAATTAAAATAAGTTTTTGGTGAAATTCTGATAAAATATAATTTTCTGGAAACTGAGGGTATACTGTTTTTCCTTTAAAATCAGGAATTAAATATTGATAATTATGATTTTTAACATGGAATTATAATATAGTAGCTAGAAAGTGCTTACCTTATATTTATTCAAATTTTGATGTAGCAGTTTGAAAAGCCAGTGCATGATTTTTAGTTAAAAAGGAATTCCCAAACACTGATCTAACACTTTTGCTTGGAGATTCTCTTTCTACCCTTCCATTAATAAGGGCCTAAAAACCCTTCTTCATCACTTTCACCCCTTCAACATATAGTCCATGGGTCTCCTTCTGACGATGGAAGGATGGTCCTTAACTCTCAGTTTGCAGGGTTAAAATGTTTCTCACTAGTACACGTTTAATGCCCTTTGGAAAAGGTGTTTCTCTATCATGGATATCTTTTGTAAAGCTGTTTTTTCTGTCACATTTTCAGTGGGTCCGTGGAACCATTTCAAAACCTCACTGAGGAGCATGGAATGAAGTATGCTTTCCTTCTTTTCCCATGCCGTCAAAGCCCTCTTAGCTGCTGCTATGGCAACAGACTGGCAATAGTTGTAAAGGAAACCCTGCTCAGACTAAGGCCAGATGGAGGGAGTAGGTGCCAGTGGCATGGCAGCATGGCAGGGAAGCTGTGTATAGCAATGGTGAATTGAACTTGGCTGTGTTCCTCTCCAATAGACAGGAAATATGGAAAAGGAAGGGAAAGGGCAGAAACCATGGAGCATCACATAAGCTGAGCAATTGTTCACTTTAGTGTGGTCCACATTAATGTGAACTCTAGATTTCCTGTTTAGTTTTTTTTTATTGATGTAAAACATGCTAATGTCTATGCTCTATTAAAAAATTCCCAACTTCATGATATAACTTCTATTCAAAGTGCCTTGCTATGAAACATTTCCTCTACAAATTAGTTTTTTATCTTATCTCCTTAGCCTCACGACTAATGATCTCCTGAATTCTTATTAATGATATATCTCTTTATTACTGATAGTGACAGTGGGAATATTTCTTTTTATTAGACAGTATCACCATTAGTTTGCAGTTGTATAGCTGCTAAATATGTAACATGTTCTGTTACAAATATTTTTATAGATGTTTCTTTAGAGTTAGTAACGATTTTCTATAATGAGCTTTCTGATATAATAATCAAGATTAATATTAAATGAATGGAAAAGAAGAGTAACAATTGATTTAATAATAAAAACCAGATCTCTATAGAGAACTGTACTTTTTATTTTTTTTATTTTTTTTTACATCTTTATTAGAGTATAATTGCTTTACAATGGTGTGTTAGTTTCTGCTTTGTAACAAAGTGAATCAGTTATACATATACATATGTTCCCATATCTCTTCCCTCTTGCGTCTACCTCCCTCCCACCCTCCCTATCCCACCCCTCCAGGCGGTCACAAAGCACCCAGCTGATCTCCCTGTGCTATGCGGCTGCTTCCCACTAGCTATCTGCCTTACATTTGGTAGTGTATATATGCCCATGCCATTCTCTCGCTTTGTCACAGCTTACCCTTCCCCCTCCCCATATCCTCAAGTCCATTCTCTAGTAGGTCTATGTCTTTATTCCTGTCTTACCCCTAGGTTCTTCATGACATTTTTTTTTCTTAAATTCCATATATATGTGTTAGCATACGGTATTTGTCTTTCTCTTTCTGACTTACTTCACTCTGTATGACAGACTCTAGGTCTATCCACCTCATTACAAATAGCTCAGTTTTGTTTCTTTTTAAGGCTGAGTAATATTCCATTGTATATATGTGCCACATCTTCTTTATCCATTCATCTGATGATGGACACTTAGGTTGCTTCCATGTCCTGGCTACTGTAAATAGAGCTGCAATGATCATTTTGGTCCATGACTCTTTTTGAATTATGGTTTTCTCAGGGTATATGCCCAGTAGTGGGATTGCTGGGTCATATGGTAGTTCTAGTTGTAGTTTTTTAAGGAACCTCCATACTGTTCTCCATAGTGGCTGTACCAATTCACATTCCCACCAGCAGTGCAAGAGTGTTCCCTTTTCTCCACACCCTCTCCAGCATTTATTGTTTCTAGATTTTTTGATGATGGCCAGAGAACTGTACTTTTAAGCAAACAGTTTGTTCTAAGGGAGAGGTTTTAAAGCCTTTCCTACTCATGAATAAAGATGAAAAATAAAATAAAACATTTTTAAAAAGATATATTTGAGCTATAATTTTTTACTAATAAAATGCAATTTATATTTGTTGCTTGAATTTCTTTTTATTTTATTAAAATGAGAAAAATATCAAAAACAGATACAAACATGTAATATTTTCAATTATTATTTAATATTTCCATACTACTTTATTATTTTTTTTAGACTTTTTAAATTGAAGATCAGATTTGAGGTGGATTTTGTTTCCCACAGACTGGTGTCAGTCAGTTGGTAACTGGCACCTTTGATTTAGACAAACATGAAAATGTAGTTGTTTATAGATTGATTCCTAGAAGTAAAATGTGTAAGTTGTCTTGAGAACAATAAAGTAATTTTTCTTTCCAAAACATTATTTCAATCTTCCCATGGAAAATGGCAATCTTACTAAGTCTGAGCTATAGTTTAGTAGGTAAATAAGTGTAACCTGTAAGTAAACTTTATTTTTTGTGTGAATTGCATTATCTGCAAAAATAAAAAATTGCATTTTTTATCTAACAGGATGGAGAAATGCCAATTTTATTTTATTCTGGTGCACATAATTATACTATTCTTGTTACTTCAACAAAATGAGGACAAGCAAGATTGCACTTTGTGTTATTTAGGTTACTTGAACTTGCTAAGACATAATAACACTTCTTAGTTCAGGATGTTGATGTGTTGAGGCAAGCTCCATTAGCCAACATTCCTTGTTTCTAATATGTGCTCAATTACAGTCATATTGTATTGATGAATAATCAAATTAGTATTTGAAAATGGTAAAATATTATTATGTATTTCCTTATACATATAAAATAATATATATATTTAATATATATTAATACACATTTTAATGTGGAAAGTACAGAGAACAATGTAACTTTCCACGTGTGTACTTTTCTAGTTGATGTTTTAATATTTTTTACTAAATACATATGCATCCACTTTAAAAACAAATTTATTATAGAAATTTTAAACATGTTCAAAAATAGAATGGTATAATTAAGTTTAATTTACTATCCCCCAGTTCCAAAAATTTTCAAGACTTGGATAGTCTTGCTTCATCTATAGGCAAACTTCCCTCTCCATGATTATAAAGAAAATCCCAGATATAATTCCATTCATTTATAAACATATAACTGTTACAAATTAAGATTTTAAAAAATATAAAATATCATCATGCTTTAAAAAAAATCAACATTTATTTTCATTAAGTATTTACTGCTCAAATTTTCCACATTGTCCTCCTTTTTTTTTCCATATAAAGCTTTTTTCTAATCAGAATCCAAACAAAGATGTCTCCTAAATATCTTTTCATATGAATTAGATCTAAAGTCAATCTCTGTCTTTGTCTCTCTCTGTTTCTCGCTTTCCCTTGCTGTTTGTGGGAGAAACCTACTCATTGGCCTTTAGAGTTTTCCAAGGTCTGGAGTTTGCTAATTTCAAAAGGTTCTTCTTTTCTCTTTATTTCCTTTAAATTGGTGGTGAGATTCAGGTTTGATTATTTTTTGGCAAGACTAAATCACAAGTGGTGGTGTGTACTTACTTCAAAAAGGAACATATTGTCTCTCTCCTTGTGAAGTTAGCAGCCATTGCCTAAATCCATTATTTCAATAAAGGTTTCAAAGCAGTGATATTCTAATTCAAGTACTCCTTCATTAGTTTGCTGAATACCTGACATTTTATCAAATATTTTGTTAACCTACAATAAGTTTCATGTAGGAAAGAAGAGCTAAATGCTTGATTGTTTCTGTTAACTTACATGCTTTTTATTTTGACTATTGCGATGTATTCTACCATGTGTATATGCCAACGTTTGCATTGTTTCCAATTTTTTATAGATTTAAACAATGCTGCCATATAAATGCTAATACACGTTTAGACAATTTCTACTTTAATATTTCCAAATTTTTCTCACATGCAGGACATAAAAATCTCTCATGATCCAACATTCTCTGTTTAGTTTTTATTTATTAAATGCTCATTATTATTATTGTTGTTAATTTCATGTGTATAGACTGGTTTATCATTATTATTGGCTGACATTTGCTGAGTGATTACTACTGAGTTGGCAAAAAAATTCATTCAGGTTTTTTGTAAGAGGGAAAAACCCGAACGAACTTTTTTGCCAACCCAATGTATTAAGGCCTTATTTTAGTTATTTTGTTGGCTAATCTTATTTAATTTCTATAGCAATTTTATTATGTAGATACTATAATTATTCTGAGTTTACAAGTGGGAAAATGAAGGAACAAATATTAAATAATTTGTACATAGCTAGTAAGGAGTAGAATCAAAATTATTTGACCCAAGATTGTCTTAAATATTAAACAGTGGTGGATGCATTCCTTGATTACTGCTGAACCTCCCTTCATATATTTATTGACCATTCTGATTTGTTCTTTGGTATTTTGCCTGTTCATACCCTTTACCTTCTTCCCCCCTTCTTAGGTTATCTTCATTTGTACATCAGCTTCAGACCAACATTAACCTCAGTCCATCTATTTTCCAGAAGTCTTAACTTTGTCTTTCTTAGGGATATAAATACTGAATAAAAGTGTAGCTGTAGTAAAATCTTTTCTATACATTTGGATTTTAATTTGTGAGGCCATATCCTTCTGACTCTTAAAGAGACTATGACTCTTAAATGCTGTGACTGTGTACAGTAGTCCTGAGACTGACATTATCTTTAATATAATACAAATATATATTGTAGTTTTAAATTTCTAATAGGTCTAAGCTAACTACATGTTCACCACTGTGTCAAATAATATAGGGAAAAAACAGGAGGCTAATAAAACATTGTTTCTACCCTAAGATTTACAATCTGTTTGTGGGGAAAATTCCAACACAAATGAAATTAGGGAATGATTGAAAGGAACATATAATCACAGTCTAGGTAATGTGGGCATAATATAACTCTATACTAAAAAAGTGAAAATTTGAATTTCAGAAGAGTTTTTAAATATTTTCATATCTTCTTATGAAAACAAACATAATGGGAAGCTAGCATTAAATTAGCACTTAGCTATTTAAAATAAAAGCTATTTCAAATTTATTTTTTGAGCATTCCTTCTGTCCTAAACCCTGGAGAGATGATAAATAAGATATGATCTTCTCTCAAGGACTGCACTATTTGGTAAAACAAAGTAAACGAAAATGAACTGATTTTAATAATCCATGAATAATTTTAGTTCATGCTAATTATCCTTACACTATAAAGATATTGTAAGGTTATATATTAGAATGTTAACAGTGAGTAAATTTTTGAAGATGGAAATATGTGTGTGGTTTAATGTTTTAATTTCTTGTTACATTTATATTTTCAAATGCTTTTTATGATCTTGCTTTTTTTAAACTAAAAAATGTATTCATCTACAGAATACTGGTTAAATGAATGTTAGGACATTCATAATAAAATGCTATGAAAGTGTTAAAAGTCTACCGAGGAAATTTTCTATGTGTTAATAAAGAAAACCTTTTAAGACACAAATACAGACAAGGTAATTAAAGCATGTGTAAGTATTATTCTTTTTTTTTTTTTTTTTTTTTTTTTTTTGCGGTACGCGGGCCTCTCACTGTTGTGGCCTCTCCCGTTGCGGAGCACGGGCTCCGGACGCGTAGGCTCAGTGGCCATGGCTCACGGGCCCAGCCGCTCCGCGGCATGTGGGATCTTCCCGGACCGGAGCACGAACCCGTGTCCCCTGCATCGGCAGGCGGACTCTCAACCACTGCGCCACCAGGGAAGCCCTAAGTATTCTTGTTTATGTTTATTTAAAAAAGGTCTGGGGCTTCCCTGGTGGCGTAGTGGTTAAGAATCCACCTGCCAATGCAGGGGACGTGGGTTCGAGCCCTGGTCTGGGAAAATCCCACATGCAGTGGGTCAACTAAGCCCGTGTGCCACAACTACTGAGCCTTCACTCTAGAGCCCACGAGGCACAACTACTGAGCCCATGTGCCACAACTACTGAAGCCCGCACACCTAGAGCCTGTGATCCGCAACAAGAGAAGCCACCTTGATGAGAGGCCTGCGCACCGCAACAAAGAGTAGCCCCTGCTCACTGCAACTGAAAAGAAAGCCTGAGCACAGCAACTAAGACCTAATGAAGCCAAAAATAAATAAATTTATAAAAAAAAAAAAAGTCTGTATGCTTGTGCGTATGTGTTTGTATGTATGTGTATATTATTTGCATTAAAAAATTCTAGAAACATAAACTATTGACAGTGGTTACCTCTGGGAAGTGACTTTAGAGTTATCTTTGAAAAGACAAACTTCTGAATTGTACACTTTTTAAATCTTGTACTATCAGCTATTTTGTCATAAAAGTATAATGTTATGTAATCAGCGGGAATTTAAGACATTTGAAATATGTGTTTTATGGAAACTATGCTATTAAGGTAGAGATAAAGATATACTTGGGACTAATATACTTTAAATTTGTAAGCAATTATTACTACTGATGTCTTAATGGGAATATACATATATTTCTTCATGAACTGTGAAAAATACAATTCCGTGGTCCTACACTATGTGTCCTTGTGTAAGATAAAGTGATCTAGGAGTCCCTGCAATTTGCCACCTTTCAATTTAATTCCCTAGGTATTTCATTACTTGACATCCATATAATTATTAAAAATCCCAAAGCAATATGTACAAGTTTTGTTTGCTGATTAGTATTATTCTTAGGAAAATAAATGTGTACTTATTTTTCTTTTAGAATAAGAACCAGCAGTGATGTTCAAAGTATTTGATTAAGCATAAAAATTTGAATTACTGAAAAGATAAAGCACATTGTTACATTCTTTTGTAATAATATAAATTCCAGGTATCCAGGAAACTTTAGATGACACCAGATGCTTCAATATTTATGAAAAATAAATCTCTATATCATATTAGAAAATTAACACAATAGCATTTTTCCTATATCAACTGCGGTAAAAGTATCCTTTCATATGTCCATTTCCCTCAAATATGTTCTAAGACATTCTTGATATTATTTTTATTGATGTTATTTTTAGAATATTTTTATTGAGAAGATATGAAGGATTGAAATAATAATTAATACTTCTTTTTTCTACTTTGTATTCACTTTCATTATACACCTCTATCCATTTTATTATTTGGTTCCCAAAATGAGACTATTTTGAATAAAGTTTTTTTTTTTTTGCTGTCCATTTAGAATAAAAGAATCAATCAGTAGGATATTTGTAAATGACAATCTTACTGTCAAAAATACTGTTATAAAAGTATAGTTTTTATTAATAGTTCTATGCAGTAAAAAACTGATTATCAGTAAAAACTAAACGAGTGTGTAGTATGTAAAATAAAAAAGTTTTGCCTTATATAAAGCTTCACCAAAAGAATTCCTTTATATAATAAGCTTTATTGTTAAATTATATTTATTTAACATAATAATTACATCTGATCTAAAAGAAGCTTTTAAGAGTATATTATGTAAAAGATTTATGTATGTATTATAATGTATTAACATTCGACTGTCCTTTAAACATCATTTTTCTCATTAATTTATTATCAAATATTTTCTGTAATAGATAGGGACTTCTTTTAAATCCACTTGGTTTAAAGTTCAGAATAACTAAAAAAAAATCAAAATAATTTTTAAAATTCACAATATTCATTTAGTCTTCCAAAAAAGCCAAATACCACTTTCAATTACTCTTGCAAAACACCAAATACCACTTTCAATTAGGATACTAATTTTATTTCAGAAAACTTAGAATAACAACTGTTTTCAATATATCAATATTTGACATTTAATTAATGTGTTCATGATGTATTAATATGTTCATGATATATGTTCATATGTGCTTACCATATGTCATGATAAACTAGAATAGACCCTACATTCAGTTGCAGGAAAATGGAATATAAAAATTAACAATATTAAAGTATAATCTTAGGTGGAAAGAAGTGCTGCACAGAAAATTAAAACTGGGTAATGTTTTTGTATAGTTGAGAGAGAGATATACAGAGAGAGAGAGACTGATTTTTGTTGAGTCTGTCTGAATTGTTTATCCTCATTTCTGTGGCAATGATATTTTCTGAAGCAAAATTCTCTACATTTTTATTTCAATAGATTAGACTTCACTTTGCAGAGTTTCAGATATTTAGCCAATCATTATGTTGAATGCATGTAGATCATTTAAATTTGCATTTTTACAAGCACTATAACAAATCCCAAATAGAAGGCAGGTTTCTTGGGTTCAGAGTATCTGTCCATTACGTTAACCATAAAAATTCCAGTGGCTAAAAGGCTGTCTGACATTGTCGACACTTAATAGAAATTTGCTAGCTGACTGACCCACAATAAGCTTAAAGGCACAGAAAATTTGATATTATTCTTGAACTGATAGAGTCCCTAAGGCATGTTGAATGAAGAACAAGGAAGCCTGAGTGGCCATAGCTCAGTCAAAGATGGGATGGGAGTTAGGAGACGAAGTCACAGAAGTAACTGGCACCAGACACTCTAGTTCAGTGATTTCCAAGAGAAAAATAATGTGAGCCACATGTGTACATTTTAATTTTTAGCAACCATGATAAAAGTATACAAATAAGCAGATAGAATTAATTTTTATTTACCCCAAAATATGCAAACTTATTTTCAGTTGTAATCAATAGAAAATTATTAACAGAATATTTTATACTCTTTTTTCTTTCAAAGTGTTTGAAATTCAGTGTGTACTTCATAGTTACAGCACACTTCAGTGCTGACTAGCCACATTTCAAGTGCTCAGTAGCCGCATGTGGACAATGTAGCTCTACTACCTAGTAAACCACCATAAAGACTGGCTTCTAACTTGTGTTGGGAAATCATTTGAAGGTTTTAGCAGAAAAATGGTGTGATGTGACTTAGGTTTTAGTGATTTGGCTGCCATGTTGATAATGGTGTAAATGTGGACAGATGCCTTGGTTATTCTAGTGATACAGGTGAGAGATGAGGATGGTCAGACCAGTATGTTCCAGGATGGTGAAAGAGGCTGGGCTCTGGTATATTTGAAAGTTAGAGGCTTCAGATGCCTCAGGTATAGAGTGGAAGAGAAAGAGTAGAATAAACACGGACTTCAAAATTTTTGTTTGTATGAGTTTAAGTCTAGACAAGGAATTAGTTCTTATTTCTACGTTTGTGATTTCCAAATGATGATGTGTACATTCCAATGTGTATACTGGACAATGCAATGGGTGCAGAAAGAAAATAGGAGCATTTAAAATATTATAAAATAATAGAACTACTCCTTGGAAGATTGTAATCTTTTTTTTCACGATTATAGGAGTTAAGAGGCCAGATCTCAGATTTACTCAATACAGCAATGTGATCTAATAACCAAAAAGGCAAGTCACTGTTCATTCCATGTAAAGGACCCAGTAAGAGGGGGCAGCAATTTCTAAAAATATTCTCTAGTAGACATTCATATTTTAGGAAATTATGACAGAAAAAGAGGGTGGAGGGGGTGATTAATTGTCAACACTTCATATCCACACAAAATACACACATGCACCCAAAGACCAATGCTAGTTGACTTTGGCTGACTTTACACTGCTAAAGAAAATTAGTTACAAGTATGACATGGTAGAATTGGGATTATTTAGCATCTTTCTCTCTAAAAGTAGATATTGCCCTTGGGAAGATCATAATCAACCATCATTTTGCTTCTGCTGCCCTCAGTCATTATTTTGAACTGCCACCTATTCAAATTTGAGCTTGCATATCAAACTTTGTATAATGTTACTGGTCATCAATCCATGATATTTTACTCTCTCTGGTAGCGTATGATTTTATTTTTCAGTAAGTATTAGGATAGAGGGTGAAGTAGAAAAAAATCATCAAAAGAGATGTGGCACATTTCGTGATGTAAATTTTCTTAAATTCTAGAAACAGTGCCATTGGGAATTTTAATAAATTGAGGAGGAAATTATGCCACCCCTTACTGAGAATTGTTAAGCAAAAACATGAGTTAGCTCATAGAACATATATTTTTTTTCTCAAGTGAAGTGACTTACATCTACTATAATTTGAATTAGAGGTAGTATGTCCAAGCTATTAATTTTAGGATGTACTTATGATTATGCATACCTTTTAACCTGTATCACCACGGTGACCAATAATGGTTAAATTATGTGCCAAGATCAGATAAATTATTGCACAAATGCAAATCAATTTTAAATGAGAACTATAGATTATTGAAGCTACATACTGAAATGACAAGTTGATAACTTACTAGGTAGTTCTACTGTACCTCATATTTATTCACCTAATCCAAAAGTCCTTCCTCTATATCTACGTAGTATATATTACACATTAGGCACTATGATAATTGTTTGTGTCTATGACAAGTACATAAGAATTCTGCATAAATATTTCGTCTGTAATAAACACATTTCTTTAATTTCAACTTGATTTTCACAATCTTGAAAAGTTATTCTAAGTGAATTAATCAATAATTTTTGACCTGAACCATTAATTTTTTGCACTGTCAAAATCCACCAGAGGGCTTCCCTGGTGGCGCAGTGGTTGAGAGTCCGCCTGCCGATGCAGGGGGCACGGGTTCGTGCCCCGGTCCGGGAGGATCTCACATGCCGCGGAGCGGCTAGGCCCGTGACCCATGGCCGCTGAGCCTGCGCGTCCGGAGCCTGTGCTCCGCAACAGGAGAGGCCACAACAGTGAGAGGCCCGCATACCGAAAAAAAAAAAAAAAAAAAATCCACCAGAAAATGGCATAAACTTTTGCTTGTCTTAAACTTTGTACTCTGACCAGGGTTGGACTTAGAGTATCTTATCTAGATTAGAGCACGTTAATTTTCAAATAAAAAAATTTGCATTCCTTGAAATTGTCCGAACTCTTGAAATTTCACCAGATGAAAATGTCATCTGTATCTTTGTCTGAATAAACAACCATGGTATAATTTTTACAAAGGGATAAAATTATTTCAAGAGAAGATGTTTATTAATACTATAATATCCATATAATTTGTGTATTGCAAAATTATAATATAATTGCCAAATATTTAATGTTTCAAAATTATAAATAACCAAAGCAGTGTGTGTTTGTGTTATCTGTACATATGCTAGCATTTCTATGTGCAAAGATCTGAGTAAAAATTATCAATAAATTAGGTTGTGAAGAGAAAATGCTAAAAGCAAACAAAATAGTGAAATTTATAATTGTAAATTTTTATAAATTTTCAGAAAGCATATATAGTTTAGTACATAAACTTTCACTTATATAAAAGGAATATATAAAAATACAGCATGAATAGGGGTAAAATCATGGCTGTGGATACATTAGAATATAATTTTTAAAAACAAAATAGATTTATTTTTTGTTAGATTGCAAAATATTCCAGACCAACTGTGATAGTCTACCAGTTAAAAATATTTTTTAAGTTTTCAGGTGATCATGAAGTCTCATTATTCCTTTTTTACTTGGTAACTAAAATTAACCTATATCTACATCTATCTGCCTATCTATCTATCAACAGTCTGTCACTGTAGATTTATTTAATTATAAAGGTGAAATTTAATACTTAAACAAAAAACAGTATCAACTGAGCTATAAAGTTTCAATAGTCCATGTTTAGCCTCAGTTTATTTGTAAAGTCTAGCAAAATCTTTTACAAAAATCTTTATGAGAAGTAGTCCACAATTATTTTGTTCTGCCACATAAGAAAGAAGTATTCTCTCTATATTTTACATATCAAATGTAAAATGTGGAACATTGTATAAACTCCACTGGGTTAGAAATTATATTAAATCAAATGAAGGTCCCAGCTTTGCCAATTCATTGACTTTTGAGATCTATCTAGTTCCTTCTCATTCCTCAAAGGGTTGTTCTGAGAATAAAATTCAAAATAAGAGGATTATGGAAGGTACTTATAACCTAGAAATAAATATATTAAAATGTAATGTAATATTATTATTTTTAAAATAGAGAGCAATTGCTGGCCACTCCAGAGTCTCATACAAGTTTAGTAAAGGACGCTTGCATGCTCAGATAAAGAGGGTTTTACTTAAAAATACATATTCTCCTTTCATTTGAAGAAGTCTAAGGATCTTGGTTGAGCTTGTTTGTCAAAGGCACTGAAGAAGATTATTATTTTTTTTAATTTGGAAGCAGGTAAAAATAGCTCCCTATCCCCTGTGCTTATTACCCTCTGCTGAAGGGACCCTTCTAAGAAATGCTTTGTGGTTAAATATGGTTTAAATACTATACATGGTGGCTACTTATGAGAAACCAGCTGGTCTGACACTCATTATGACACAGTGATAGGTTTGAGAGTAATCTGTTGCTTGTGTAGTATGATACACAGTGCCCAGAAATTCAGTGATTGTCTAAATTCTCAGGTGAAGAAGTGAGATCAATTGAAATGCTTTTCTTGGTCTGTTATACCTGTTTTTATATATTTACATGTTGTGACAAAACATCCTAAAAGTGTCAGCATGGCCAGCTATTAGATTTATATGTAGGTAGTGCTCATTAATTATCTAATAAGCCTATGTCAGATCTTGAATTCACGAAAAATAATGAATTTGAGCCTAGCTTTCACTGCTTCCTTACCTTCTCATAGAAGCTCTGTATCATTTCTGTAAGAAATACAATTTTATTCCATAAAGCATTTGCATACATTAAATTTTCCTCATTTCTTCCTCACAATACCCCCTTTGATTTTCCCAGCTAAAATGGGAGGCCTTGAGGGTCATAACTATGTTATTCAACTTAAGGTAATGCGTGGAATAGCACATCTCATATTGGCAGAATAAATGAACAAATGCTTGAGCATACAGGAAGTCAGAAAAGTTCAGGGATGTTAAGCAACTCACCAAGGAACTCAGTGAGGGACTGGAGAAGCTGTGAGGAAGTGGCAAAGGTTTGGACAGTGTGAAGACCTGGGCACAAGGAGGGGAGGTTAAAGACCCCTGGAAAAAATCCCAAATTCAGTTTCTTTGAGTGTTTCAAAGGATTGCATAAAATTAGAATATGCTCCCCGAAGTATTATGTATTATTTAGAGCATGGATAACACTTTGTGCAAACCTTGTAAGGGATTAAGGGATCATTTTTTTTTTAATTTTATGGAAGTATAGTTGATCTACAATGTTGTGTTAATTTCTGCTGTACAGCAAAGTGATTTAGTTATACATATATATACATTCTTTTTATATTCTTTTCTAATTACTCATTTATTTATTTATGGCTGCGTTGAGTCTTCTTTGCTGCGTGCGGGCTTTCTCTAGTTGCAGCGAGCAGGGGCTACTCTTCTTTGCGGTGCACGGGCTTCTCATTGCGGTGGCTTCCCTTGTTGCGTAGCACAGGCTCTAGGTGTGCGGGCTTCAGTAGTTGTGGCACACGGGCTCAGTAGTTGTGGCTCACGGGCTCTGGAGCCCAGGCTCAGTAGTTGTGGAGCACGGGCTTAGTTGCTCTGCGGCATGTGGGATTTTCCCGGACCAGGGCTCGAACCCGTGTCCCCTGAATTGGCAGGCAGATTCTTAACCACTGTGCCACCAGGGAAGTCCCTCTTTTTATATTCTTTTCCATTATGGTTTATCACAGGTTATTCAGTATAGTTCCCTGTGCTGTACAGTAGGACCTTGTTGTTTATCCATTCTATATATAATAGTTTGTATCTGCTAACCTAAGGGATGAATTTCAGGCTGATTTTTGATAAGTTTGGCATGACAAAGGCTTACCAAATATGAATTCGCTTGCATATACCTTTATGGAAATAAAAAAGGTATTTCCAAAATATGTGTAATAGTTTAGAGTTCTGGGACAGTACATGCTAATTTTTAATTTTCATATATGGATTCTGAGTCATATTTACTTTTTACCTTGCTTTGCGGTAAGATGGTTCAGTGTAAAGGAGGTGGCAGAAACCCAGTCTCAGTGAGTTCAAGTGAGAATGGGCTTTTACAGAAAAGATTCAAAAGGCAGGGAAGCCAATGGGTGGGTAAGGTGGGCAATACGAGGAAAGGTTTTCTGTTTAAGATGAAAGATCCTTGGACAAGTTCATAAGTGGAATAGAGACCCACTTGAGAAGGAGAAGTTGTATAACAGGTTAGGCAAGGGATGATTGGTGGAGCAAGGTCAAGTGTGATTAGTAAAGGACGGGATCAATTATAGAGCAAAGGTCTATGTTAGATAAAAAGAAAGATTCCTCTTCCACCGAGGAAAGTGTAAGAATAGTAAGAAAAGTTGGTCAAACAATTCAATACTGCTGCTGATGGTTTTGTCAGCCGCAGCAGTGACCACTGCAGTGGAGGTGAGATTGGGAGGAGGGATAATGGGTAGGGGCAGACTGGGAATTGTAGCATCATAGTTTATTTCTGGGAAGAAAGAAGCAAAGTCCTTTGGTTAGAATGCTGAGAAGGAAGAGGGCACAAAGAAGCTGGAAGAACATGCAAAAGTTTGAAATAACTGTTGAGAAACAAGTAATAGTATTTTTAGATGGATTAAGTAAAGAGTCCATGACTCATACATTTGTCAGGCATCACTGAGGGGACCAATCAATTCAGTTAAGCATGAATTCATAGTTAATCTGTCAGCAAGGCCAATTCCAACACGACCAGACTCCTGACTACCCTTGTAAATCATCTCTTTGCCATGCCCTGTTGGAATTCTGTGACCTAATCGTGTTTGGATTTCCTTGCAGTTTTCCAAATAAGCAATTCTCTCTCATGCTGCCATATGTTGCCCATGTTGCCATTTTGCTCCCTCTACTTCAGATTGTCTCTTTACCATGTTTTATCTGTTTAGTTCATATCCTTCAAGGTACTGTCCCAGAAACATTCTCTCTAAGAAGTGTTATCAGTAGGATTGCCGAGATAGGATCCCCAGTTAAATGTGAATACTTGGGATTATACTTATAGTAAAAATATGATTCCGTTGTTCATTTGAATTTAATTGTTCACCTGAAACTCAAATATAACTGGATGATCTGTATTTGTATTTGCTAAACTTGACAACCCTAATCGTAAGCCCCAGATAGACTAGGTTAGTTGTTTTTTATGTTCTATCATAGCACCCACTATAGTAGACTATATTATACTGCCTACTACTCTGTATCTTGACTGGTTGTCTCTCCCATTAGATGAGCAAACTTCTTGAGATTAGGGACACACCTTGGCAGACTCATCACGTAGACAATGCCTGTCAAATCATAGGTTGATTCATTATGGGCTCGTCATGCTAAAAAGTTTAGTCCCTTCATGGAGAAATTTAAGCTGGCTGCCTTAGGGCTGTGGACTTGGCTAAGAAGCAGCCAGGGTCCAGTTTGACCATACCTTTAGTCATTGATTTTGGGGACAGAGAATGCCTTACAATTTTTATGGGTGGACTTGAGTGTGGGAGATACATGGCATTTCTGAAGGATCACCAATTCTCTGTAGTCCTGTGGTTCTTGTGTACTTGTCAAACTGCTTATTATCAGAACACTTTTTTCTGGAATTGTTCCAAATATGATTTTATTTTCTTGTTGAATTCCTTTAGGGATTCCCCACTATTGCTTCCAGAATAAAATCTAAATGCTATCCTGTGTATTTCATGGCTCTTTACTTCAACTTTTTTTTTTCATCCATAATGCTTATGTTTTTTTCTTGCATGCCCTGGCTTCCCATCAGACAAAACTATTACTTCTCCCCCAAAACACAGTGAAACTTCACATCTCAGCAACTTTATGCTATACTTCTGCCTTTTCTTTGCTTCAGAAATCCTACTCCAAACCGCAACTCAAGCAAAATACCATACATTCTGTGATGCCCATGCACAATGTCCTTCTTCTGAACTCAAGAGTAACTATTCTCTATTCAAAAGTTTCTTGAGGCCTTACCTGTGTTAGAATGCATGAGGTAATGCCAGCCTTTCCCAATACATGATGAATTATTTGGGGACAAAGCTGTGGTCTGATTTGTTTTTGCGGTAGATGTTCAGTAACTGTTTTACCCAGTGAATTGTACAATCAAGGCTTTAGGGCTAGAACACAAACCTTGTTGCCTTTGAGGTTAGCTTGGAAGGCTTCTGGTTCCTTAATTTCTTGATAGAAACGTGGTCACAACAGCTGGAATCAAATCATAGACTATATAAAAATACTTAAACATTAATTATAGGAATGGATGGAGGAATAGCAGTTGCTGTGATCTTATTTATCATATAGTTACATGGTTCTGTGTACCTTCCCCTATATTCTCTGACTTAATACATCCTTTTCAAGCCCAATAGGACTACAACCTTTGGAATTTCTGATTTGCCTCCATTTTTTTCCCGATATACATAATTGTTATAGCAGATTTCATAGATTGGCTTTTATGAACTCTGGTAGCCCCCAAGGGCATTTTAGTATATTTTATGATAATATGGAAATGCCATATATTTTTCAAAGCAATATTATTCTGAATTCAGTGAAAGTACAACTGACTTGTGCTATTATTTTTGCATTACAATGAATATCAACAGTCTGCTCTTTGATCGTTATGAATTTCTGTAACATAGGAAAAGTAAATATTTTTGTCCAGTGTTCCTCAATGCAAAATATTATTAGTCTTCTAACAAATATTTATTGAGCTACTATTAACTATCTTTTAGTGTTAAAGTTCTTAGGATCTATTAGTGAAAAAATGGAAAAAAAGTTCCTTTTCTTATGAAGTTTCTATTTTAACAAAGAGGAATGTAGCACTGAACAAAATAAAAAGTAAATGACATAGTTTTATGAACTCAAAAAGTTTTATGTAAAAAAATGTAAAAGCAGGGTAAGAGGCTCAAGAGTAATGGGAGCAGGGGTGTTGGGAAGTGTTAGGAGAAGGCAGTTTGCCGTAATAAACCAGATGATCAGGGAAGGCCTCAGAGAAATGTCAAATTTGAGCGCCAAGACTTGAACAAGGAATAATGGCAGATGTTCCTGGTAAGTCCTGTATGCATTCATCCAAATTTAGACAGTCCTTATTTAATACATGTTGCATACTCTCCAGTCAAGATTACTATATTCACAGTGTAGTCCAGCTTCTCATGAGTGTGAAAATCATTTGTGTTGTATCTTTTAAAAATAGCAAAAGATAAGTTAGTATTTCTAGTTCAAAACCTCCTTTTCCCTCTTTCCTCCTCTCTCCCTCAGCCAATAGGATCTGGCTGTGACTTTAATCCAGGCTTCCAAGATTAATTCACCCATGTGGTGCACATGTCAATCTTGCATTTTCTAACAACTTGGCCTGAAGATATTAATTTTATTTTATTTATCTATCTAGACATACGCATCTGAAAGAAATAATTTCACTAAGTTTTCATTGCATTTTTCTTCAAATCTTGATACATGTAACACGCTGCTTCATAACAATAATATTCTTGGGTTATTTTGAAAATATTAAAAAAATGTTCAAATCAAAACTTGGAAAAAGAACTCACATTATTTTGCCTATTTTCTCAGGAGGAATAAAAAATCAGTAGAAGTCCTTGTGTATGCACGTATGTCTTTAAAAAGTCGTTTATGACAATAGATTTTCATGTTTGTGATGCTCACGTTAGGGCAAAGTTCTGATAGAATATGCCTTTAATTTTGAAATGGCCTAGATATATCAAAAGTAGTGATTGGGCCACCATACATTGCTCTAACCAAAAGAATATATAGAGCTGATTCTGCACAATTTCCCTCATTTTACTGATCTTTTCAATGTACCACTAGTGCTGTTCTCAAAAATATATTTGATATTGAAAAAGAAATTTTTTTTTTTTTTTTTTTTTTTTTTTTTTTTTTTTTTTGCGGTACGCGGGTCTCTCACTGCTGCGGCCTCTCCCGTTGCGGAGCACAGGCTCCGGACGCGCAGGCTCAGTGGTCACGGCTCACGGGCCTAACCGCTCTGTGGCATGTGCGAGCTTCGCAGACCGGGGCACGACCCCGTATCCCTTGCATTAAGCAGGCAGACTCTCAACTACTGCGCCACCAGGGAAGCCTTTAGGATGCTATTTTAACAGACACCCTGAAGTTCTAACGTAGGTGTAATGAGTTCTATTTGGATAGGCAGTATTATTAAGACAATTAAAAAGAGATTGACAAATTGACAAAGTATGTGTGTATGTCTGCTCTGGTGAGCAGAACTCAGTAAAACTTTAATCCACTTGACTGTTTATGGGTGGGGCTGGGTTCCCTCCCTATTGGTTGTTTGGCCTGAGGCAATCCAACACTGGAGCGTACCTGGGCTCTTTGGTGGGGCTAATGACAGACTCTGGGAGGGCTCACGCCAAGGAATACTTCCCAGAACTTCTGCTGCCAGTGTCCTTGTCCCCATGGTGAAACAGAGCCACCCCCCGCCTCTGCAGGAGACCCTCCAACACTAGCAGGTAGGTCTGGTTCAGTCTCCCCTGGGGTCACTGCTCCTTCCCCTGGGTCCCGATGCACACACTACTTTTTGTGTGCCCTGCAAGAGTGGAGTCTCTGTTTCCCCCAGTCCTGTCGAAGCCCTGCAGTCAATTCCCACTAGGCTTCAAAGTCTGATTCTTTAGGAATTCGTCCTCTCGTTGCCGGACCCCCATGTTGGGAAGTCTGACGTGGGGCTCAGAACCTTCACTCCAGTGGGTGGACTTCTGTGGTATAAGTGTTCTCCAGTCTGTGAGTCACCCACACACCAGTTATGGGATTTGATTTTACTGTGATTGCGCCCCCCCTACCGTCTCATTGTGGCTTCTCCTTTGTCTTTGGAAGTGGGGTATCTTTTTTGGTGAGTTCCTGTGTCTTCCTGTCGATGATTGTCCAGCAGCTAGTTGTGATTCTGGTGGTCTCGCAAGAGGGAGTGAGAGCACGTCCTTCTACTCCGCCATCTTGGTTCCTCCTTATATTAAAGATTTTGATGAGAAATTATTCTTGCACAGGGAGCCAAGTTTACTCCCTGTAGTTACGCCAGGCTATGTAAGCATAGTAAGATAATTATTTTTTCATCATTTATTTGTTAGTGCTTTATTTTGTTGTTTTGTTGTTAATTCTATTGAATGACTTAAAAATTCACCGTGAAATATGCATTGTAAATGATAGGGAATGAATGATTCCTTCATAAAGGATATAGATACAGTTAATGCAACAATAATTGATGGTGTATAATTCTGGATACATCCTTGAGTGATATAACTTTTATTTAACATCATATGTAATATTTATCTTTCTATGATTTTTAGCAGAAGAATAGCTCTTTGTCCATGAGGTGCCGGTTAAAAAACAAGGTTTTGGCAATGGAGAGAATGGATTTGAAATATGGATCCACTTCTTCTAGCTTGGTAAAATTTGATGAGTTACCTAATTTCCATGACCTGTTGTTTGCTTACCTGTGAAATGGAGATAATCGGATGATGCAAATCTTGAGGCTTTTTTGAGAGTTAAATGCCTAAGCACTTAAAATTAATCAATATGTAATAGCTATGGTTCCTCCTATTACAAAATCTATGAAGGAGAATACTTTCCAAACCTATTTCTGAACACATGGAGTTACCACCACTGACGCTTTCTCCCCATGCTATTTCTCTTAATGCCCTTCACCCCTGCACCACACAGAAGATAGCTTCAGTACCTAGAAATACTTGATCTTGACCTTTTGAATATTCCCTAGTATGTACAGCTTTGAACCACAGCACTATCATCTTTTGCCCATTTTCTTCTTTACTAACCCTGAATTTTATTTTTTCTAAATATATGAATAAATTTCCTTTTGACTCTTCTTCAATGAAAAAGAGGTAATAGCGTTTATAAAAAATAAGTTATAAATTAATCTTTAGTTTAAGGTGCCACTGAATGACTGGCTTAGTTAAAATATACGTATTTCCCTACTGCAAAAGTTGTTGGGAACTTATAAAATAGAATGATTCAAACAAGATGAAAACAGTTTTATTGCTTAATAAGCAAAAAGACTAAAATTTCACTTTGCTATTGTTGTCTGTACTTTCATCATTTTTGTTGTAGTAATCTCCCAACATTTTTTATTGTAAAAAAATTATTTTAAAAAAATTGTCTTCCATCCAAAAGAAAAAGGAGGCAGATCAGAAAACTGGGGAAGAGAGGAAGAGGGAGAAAGAATACGGTTTTCATTCAAGGTTTAATAGTATTGATAGTCATTTGCCTAAGTAAAAAGAACTGGAATAAAGTGTGTGTAGGAGATATTCACATGGCAGAAAATCATCACTTATTTGAAGTAAACGAATTCCTTTAGAGCCTGTATTGAAGCACAAACCAATCAATTGCTCCTGAATATTTCCTTAGAATATTTTTTCTGTTAACAAATATAATAAGTGATAACATAAGGACACTAACAGAAAACTACCATATCTGAGTGAAATCTATCAGGAAATTAGGGCAATGTGTGGGTAATGAGTTTACCCAAATTGAGTTTTTGGCCATGACTCTAAAGGCAGGCTTACAGTTGCCAAACTGCCACCTGTGCCCTATATACCACAGGTGTTCAGGCCTTCAGCACAGCTTCTCTCCCTGATGATTTCTGGGCCAGCAGTGCTACCATACACCCAGCAGGAGCTCATCGCAGAAACTTGCTTCTGGATCAAACGCTGGCGTTCACCTTGACTTTGAACATTTTCTAATCTCTTTTTAAAAAGTTCTAACATAATAAAAGTATAAGCTCTGTATCAGTTAGGAACAGGTTCAGCTGTTATTATCAGAGATCCAAAATAATACTAGAGTCCAGGGGTTACATGGCAGCTCTGTGGTCCTCAGGGACCCAGGCCAGCTCTTTCTCTCCATTCCACCAACTTAGCCTGTTGATTCCATGATCAACTTTACGTTATAATCACAATAAGACTGCCGGAGGCCTCATACTCTTATTCTCATTGTAAAAGGAAGAAGGGGAAGGTCAAGAGGTGAGCCCCCTCTGAGTCACTTCCTTTCCCTCCTTAAAGAGCTCTCCTGGAAACCCCAGTGAAGTACTTCTGTTTACATTTGATTGCCTATTTCTATCTCTGAGGGAGCCTGAAAAATGTAATTTATAACTGGAAACCTTTCTGACACTATCAAAATGAAGTTACTTTAAGGAAGAAAGTGTGAAGGGCTCTTGGATAGGCAATCAGGAATTTCTACCATACCCTTTCTTATTCTTTTAATTGAAATATAATCGATTTATAATATTATGTTAGTTTCAGGTATACGGCAAAGTGATTCAGTTATGTATATACAGTTTCAGATTCTTTTCCATTATAATTTATTATAAGATATTGAATATAGTTCCCTGTGCTATACAGTATATACTTGTTGCTCATCTATTTTATGTATAGTAGTTTGTATCTGTTAATCCCATACTCCTAATTTATCGTCCCCCCTGTCCCTTCCCCCTTTGGTAACCATAAGTTTGTTTTCTGTGTCTGTGAGTCATTTCAATTTTGTATATAGATTTATTTGTTTACGTTTAAACTAGATCAAGTATCTAAAAATGTTCCAGCACATAGGTAGAGCTAGGAGCTTCTATAATGCTGTGACTTAGTTTAGGAACAACATACGTATACCCATAATGGTCAAAGTTTAGTTTTCATGAGAACACAGCTTCCAGAGTTTCTCCTCCACGGGGCTGGTGAGGCTCAGAACTCCCTTTGGAGGTCCCTGAACCATCTTAGAGTTATTGATGGCACCTAGCTGTTTTGCTGCAGAAAGTCTTCTTTTTGAACTTTTTCAACAGTAGCAGGTCCAAAATTTCTATTGGACCTTAAGGGTGGGAATCTTTGGAAGGAGGCGGGAGGCATACAGAATATTGGCAGCTGCAGAGGCAAAGCCTTTTACATAAAATTGAGACATGCCTCTAGTCTATATCAGAGAATAGGGCAGACCCAGTTTATGAGTGGGGAGTATGAAGCCCCTTTCCCTGCCAGTTGGTGCTGCCACTGTTTGTGAACCTGCTTACCTTCTAATTCCAGACATTGCAGCACACGGAAGACCAGCAAATCTCTGAAATGCTTCAGACTCAGCCCTTGTCCTCTTTTTTTCATCTTTGCCTGGTCCTCGATACTAGTGATGTCAGAGTTGTTTATCAGATGAATGTTAGCAAAACAAGAAGGGAGGAGATAGGCCGATTGAAGGGACAAGGAAAACAATAACAAGCCTAACCAAGATCATTTACTGAGTGCCTATCAAATGCTTATCTTTAGTGTTTGTTTGGTTTTTTTTTTTTGAAGATTTCAATTAATCCTCAATTACAACCCTTCAAAATAGATATTTTATCATCTCCATTTTATAAATGAGGAAATAGAGACCCTGAGAGTAAACTAAATATTCAAAATTAGAGTTAGTAACAGAAAAAGATAGATTCGTACCTGGATGAACGAATGATCTTCAAAGCCATATTCCTTTGACTCTGCCAAACTTATGCTTTTATGGGAAAAGGAGAGAGAACAAAAAAATCTGATAATCCCCCTCTCCCTACCTTAACCAGGTTGCGTCCTCCTCCGGATTAACTGGCATAATGGAAAAGAAGGAGACTGTAAAAGGAAAATGGAATAGATGCGTGTGGCAGGAAGCAAGATAGGAAAGCCTGTCTGTCATGACCACGCCTCCCCAAGAGAGGTCTTACTTCACTCTTTACTCCAGTTCCTTCTTCAACATCGCGTGTTATTTCCTCTTAGCCTCAGCTGCTACGTCAGAGTTCACGTTCCTTCCATCCATCCGTCCTCCAGGCACCAGCCCAACCACAATCTTCAGTCATGTCTGAAATCAATCCTCTTTCCTCTCCAAACTCTATCACCCTCTCACTAACCCCTGTCACACTGGATCCTACCTTGTTTCAACATTCCGCATCCAGTGCTTTCCTACTTTCCACCTGACTGAAATATGAGAAAATGCAAATAAGTGATATGTATCTAACCAGATTAATATCTAGATTTAAAACTTTATTAGAAGAATCATTGAAATGCAAGTGGCTTAAATCCTTCATTTTTCTGACAGGAGGAACAGGTGATGATGTATATATCCTTGTTGGTGTTGCAATAGATGTCAGCAGCCATCGGTGCTAATTTATCTTCTGCCACCGTATCAACTGCAGTGTTCTTCTCTTAGTCTCCTAATGGGATAGGTCAACACCATGTTGTGCTTTGCTGTTCTGTTGACATAATTTGTATTATCTTCATCTTTTTTTTTTTTAACCTGAGCTTTCAGACCCTAGTAAGGCAGTATAGTATGGTTATTAAACTTTTTTTCTCCGACATTAAAAAACTGCATAAATTTGTGGACACTATTTAAACTCTAAGCCTTATCTTCAAACATTATAACATTAGAGATTGGAGTTTTCTGAATATGTAGAAGGATAATTCTCAAAACCCACCTGACAGTGTTCAAAAAATTCTAGTTATATTACAAGAACTCTCCCCATGCCAACTTTGTAATTTTATTAGGATACTTCCAAAGGTGGCATTGAACCCAGTGTTCCTAATATTGCAGATCTCTCTTAATTACCTTCCTTTCTAAATTTCGTGCAGTCTGATTGTGGAAAAACATCAGGGGCAAGTTCCCTCAAGATTGAGTTAGGAAGCATGTTGTTAATGACATTGTATAGTACCACATTCAAGTTTAAAAACTTACCCTACTTCATCCTTGGACTTTTATTATTGACCTTCCCAGACAGTTTTATGTCCATTACAGACATTGTCTGAGAGTTAAGGCATGATCTCCGTTCCTTCTTCTCATTTGAGGCTTTCAGTCCCAGAACAAATCACCAGTTCTGACATGTCCATTTTCTCTCTCTCTGATGGCTGTCATGTAAATGCTGTCTCTCCCAGCTGTCTCTTGTATGCTTTAACTTGTCCGAGTTTTCAGTGGATGTTAAACTCTATCCTTTTTATGCAATGCATTATTTAACAAATATGTATTAAGAGCTAGAGGTATGCCAAGTGATTAAAATTTAGAGAAATATATAAGATGTTTATTTAAAAAATTGGAATACAAGTCAGCATATGAAGACTACAGAATAAAAGTACAGGGGTTCAAGAGGGAAACCACTGATGATCTTTGTGTTATAGTTGGCTTTAGGGATGAGGTTGCTAGACCTAGAAGAATGAGCAGGTTTTTAATAAGTAAGGTTTGGTGATGTGGATTTTTACTAAGAACCGCATGTGGAAAGGTATAAACTGTGGGAAGGTGTAAATATGTGGGAAGGTGTGTAAGCATTTTTGTGAGAATACAAATAACTCAATTAGTCTTAAACAAAGAGACATCTAAGAAGAGTTTATTTTGTCATTTTAGGAGTTGAGACATGAGTGCCTTAATTCATAGGCTAGGACGATTTACTTACTCCAGAAGAAAATGCTGAATCATGGAAGCTGGGGGATCAGATGACCAGAGATGTGTTTTAGGAAGTTTAATGTGTCATTGATTCTGTCACTGTTTTCCAGAATATAGTGAGGTAAAATGTATGAGTGTGTGAACTGACAAGTTAAAAATGTAGGGCAGGTATAAAGGAGGAAGAAAACGTTTGCTTTTTATTCTACATATTTCTGTATTGTTTGAACATTTATAAAGAGAATGTGTGCATGTATTATTTGTGCAATTCCAAAATTTAGTGGCGACTGAAAGAAAAACAAAATCAACAACAACAACAAAATTCACACTGATCTAAATGATTTTCAATCCAATACTGGCTAAAGAGGTATCATAGAAATAAGTTAAATATAAATGGTATTTGGATAATTCTAATTTTAAAAATCATGAGTGGAGACTGGAAGAAGGGATGGGTTATGAGATTAGCAAATCATATGTAGCCGTGAAAACTCCATTCATTACATAGCTAATTTTTAAAATTTATTTGAATGATTTTATATTGTTCTTTTTTCATTTCGTCTCAGAAATGGTGATTTACAATGTGTAGACATATATGTAATTCATCTTCTAGCAAAGCTACTCCCCTCATGGAGTATGATATTTTATGTACTGTCCTCATCACTTTAAAATTTTTTCCTACCCTTGTAATTCCCCCCAATCGCCTAAATTAGTTCATTGTTAAACTTACCTCGCGTTGTAAACCACTTTAAATTTTTTTTAGGACGAAAGCAGTTGTAAATATATAAATAAATAAATACCATATATAGAGATTCTGATGATTCTAATGTAAGCAGTCTGTTGACCACACTTTTAAAAAGCCGAGTTTAAAATATCTTTCCTCAAACAAATATAAGGGCCACTTTAGTTGTGTCAGTCCACAAGGCAGGAACATTTTCTATGTTGAACAAGCTTTTCACACATCCAAATCATGCCAAACTGAGAATTTGGTTGGATTTTATCTTTTGTTTAACTTAAATTCAACCCACTAATGAAGTATCATTCTAGCGACAGTTAGTGGGAATTAGGAGAAGGAAATGATTTGGAGATTGAAATAGATTTTTATCAAACTTTTCCACAGGGTGAGATCACTGGTATTTATGTCTATTGGAATAGGCATTTTATAGTTTGAACAAGGAACTTTGATATATAGCATATCCTAAAGATTTTTTTTTTTTGGGGTATAGTTGCTTTACAATGTTGTGTTAGTTTCTGTTGTACAACAAAGTAAATCAGCTATACATATACCTATATCACCTCCCTCTTGGACCTCCTCCCTCCCCACCCCCAATCCCACCCATCTAGGTCACCACAGAGCATTAAAGTTATTATTGACAAATAATTAGGTGAAGAATGTGTGAGTTATGAATAATGTGGCGAGGGGTCAGGCAGTATGGAATGAGACAAGGAGTGAGGGAAAGGGACAGGAATCCATAAATCTTCTCATTGGAGAACTAAATGGAGGCTGGAATGAGACCAAGTCGAGAGCATAGTCTCAACAAAGACTTAAGATTGGGGATAAAGGGGATGAATAGTATGACAACTAAAAAATTATGAAATTATTACCTTTTTTCATTATCTTTAAACCGTTCATGTTTATATCACCATACTGAAATCAATTACTAATGTTAAAATGTTACTCATGTTAAAGTCACTCCTGGGATGTGATGCACTTACAGTATACAAACCAGCTATTCATCCACTGTGCTAGGCAATCTGGATCAAAGGACAATTGAGATGAAAATCTTGCCCTTAAATTGATTACAAAATGAAAAGAAAGATGGTTTTATAAAATAAGTATGGACAGGATGTAACAGTCCCAAGAGCTAGAGGGGTCAAAAATAGATAAGCAATTTCTATGGGCAACCGAGAAAGAAGACTTTAAATTATTGTAGTGAAACTGAAGTTGACAACTTCTTACTACTAATTTGATCATCGTACCCATATACTTTGCATATTTATTTTAGCTATTAAAGACTCTTGACACAGTATGAGGTATAAAATTGTCAATTAAAATGGCCAGTAAAGAGTGCAGATTTTTTGCATTTTAAAATCATAAGACTCAGAAGACTATTTCTCCTAACCCTAAGCACTAAATGTAATATTTAAGTGTATTATTAACAATTATAGCACTTCCAGATACAGTGAATACCATGGGAAAGCATTCTCTTCACCACATGCTGTAGAGTGAGAGCTTTAAAACTCCAGTTTCCCAGGAATAGCTATTTTCATAACTGATTGGTTATTGTAGAAAACTTAGTGATTAATATCAAATCTACTAAGAAATTTTAGAAGCTAGAGAAAGTTCTAGCAGTGCCAGGATTTGATGGATGTTCATGTTTTGTAAACTATAATGTAATTTTTATTGACACTACAATGAGTTTCATTTTCTTTAATTTTCCTCATTCATATCAATATATTGGGAATGTTAAGTAGATCAATCTGACTGTATTTGGGGAGTCATCTTCTCCTCCAGTTTTTTTTTTTTTTTTTTTTTTTTTTTGCTGTACGCGGGCCTCTCACTGTTGTGGCCTCTCCCGCTGCAGAGCACAGGCTCCAGACACGCAGGCTCAGCGGCCATGGCTCACGGGCCTAGCCACTCCACGGCATGTGGGATCTTCCCAGACCGGGGCACGAACCCGTGTCCCCTGCATCGGCAGGCGGACTCTCAACCACTGCGCCACCAGGGAAGCCCTCTCCTCCAGTTTGTATTCCTGCTGGTGTTCCTCATCCTTCTCGTCCTCCCACCTTCTTCTCCTTTCTCCTCGTCTTCTTCTCTTTCTTCCTCTTATTCTTACTATTATTATAATTTTGCTTGGATTTGTAAAAATTGAACATATCTAAGCTGTTTTACATAGGAACCGCATTTTAGTTTTTTTGTTGTTCTTCTTCGTTTTTTGCCTTTGCCAGAGATGAATCTGTCTTAATTATTGTGGAGTTAACTTTGGAAATATCCCCTCTGTCTCCTCCATGCTCCTTCCCCAGGGCATGTCCCATCCAGTTTGGGCAGGAAGCCCCTTCCCCTAGAACAGTTCATTATTTCTAAGTAAATGAAACTAAGTAAAACATCTTTTTGTTGTTACCCTTGTTTCCCTAAGAGGAGATATTTATGACTTATTTATTGATAATAGTGAAAATTATAAACTTAATATTAGTTATAAGCTTTTATGTAATAAATAAAAACATGTTTAAGCAAATGTTTAAGTGTACAAGACTTCATGTGTATGTATATATATGTAAATATGTATGTGTACACACACACAAACCTACACGCACTGGAGCTAACTAGTAATGGTTCAGAGGAAAGAAGTAAAATGTTTAGGCAGTTAAATATGGATTTCAAAAGTTAGGTACTGCAGCATACTACACACACAGGCCCTTGAAAAAAATGGTTTATTAAATCAAAATGAGTATCTGGGAAATATGAAATGAATATGGAATTATTTAATATTTGCTAGAAACTAGCCTAACAAGATCATTGTAGAATAAATAATAATAATAAGCCGCTAGTATTTTAATTCTGTTAAATACTGTCTGCCAGTATTCTTTTCAGCATATTAAAAAATATAGTCAATAACAAAAATCACTACCACTCATTGAATGCATGCTGCTGCTAAAGTGTTATTGCATTTATTAATCACTGTAATTTAATTAAGTAGGGAATTTTGTTCTCATTTTACAGGTCAAGAGACTGAGGTTTGGGGAGATTAAGTAATTTACCGCCTCTCATCAGGCGGTGGCAGTGTTATGAGTCAAACCGTGATTTTACAGACTCCAAAAATCTATACAAAATGTGAAGTTTACATTAACTCTGAAATATACCATCTTAGGCCATACCCTAAAAAAAATAAATTCATGAATAAATTCAAATAAATTCATGAATGCTGGATCTCAGTGGACCAATAAGAGAAAATCTGAGTGTAGTATAATATCACAGGGGAAAACATGCTTTTTCACAGTAGACTCACTTTTTTGCTCTCTTTCTATATCACAAGGAGAAAGTTGCCAACATAGCCATTAATCTAACTCGTTATGACTAAACACTTGGTTTACATTTAACAAAATAGACTTCTATAAGCTCCATCAAACATTGAACATTTTGGATTTTCAGATCAACTTCTGTCTTTACCTTCTAAAGATAAACATTTTCATGGATGACGAACTGTTTCCCCTTTCGTAATGGGTGTCATTATTGCTAGCAGGGAGTGTTTGGCAATTTCATTTAGCACAAGTCGGTACTGGAGGGTTCCTCCATATGGTCAGGACAACATCCTCTCCCGAGGAAACCAACTCTGAAAATGAAAACTTGGGAGAATAGTGACCAAGCCAATATAGGAAAATGGTGGTGAAAAAAGAATATATGGATGTTTTCCCATGCTAATTCATTTTGCTTTTAAAAAATGGGATTTTAGAATGCCTTAAGTTTTATTCACAATGAATGTACCAATTGTCTACTTTGTATTTTAGAAAATATTCTAGCATTATCTGGAAGGTCAGAGTTAAGTTGTCTTATTTTTTTCTATTCTATAAGCAGGATATGTACAGGCTAAAGATGATTGTTGCTGTGCTATGGTGGCTTACTTTGATAATTTATCACACATTTCAGCCTACCTTGAATAATGTTTTTTTTAAATATGTGGAATGATTCATAATTTAAATAACCACAGAACTAAAACTGTACTGCTGTGTTACCTGAGGGGAAAAATGTCTCTTTTGTTAGATTCTTATTTTGATAATCTTATCCTCATTTCAGCTTCCTGAGCAATATGATAAACCAAGAGTTTTAATTTATAAATTCACTCTATTGCATTGATGCTACTTCAGTTCTAAACTTTTTCCTAAACGGAAAGAGGTAGAAATTTTTTTAAAACTTTATTGAGTTTTTTGATTATAAAATATGACATTAAAAGCATTTTATATTCTATAAATGTAGAAAAATATTATAAAGAAAATAAGTGTTACTATCAATCTAATCATGATATCATACTTGTTTTTTGTGTTTTCCAGTCCTTTTTTCTAGAAATTCACTTACATTTTACAGTATGTTGTTAATCTACAGGGATATGTCTTAGAGTACCTATTCTCATTCTACTCTCTCCTCATGGATATCTCATTAGTTCTCACAATTTTAGTTGTGGATGGGAGGTTGGAAGTCCAGCTTCATGGAGTGTGTCTTGTGCAGTCCCACATGGCCCAGGCTTTGAAGGGTCCTGTGCTTGGCTTGATGCTCTGTTGACACCATCTTGAAATTCTTAAAAATGTTTGACCAAGGGGCCTCGTATTTTTATTATTCACTGGGTACCACAAATTACATGGTAGGTGTTGGGTGTTTGTGATGGTAGTAAAATCCAGCCTCTTCCATTTCCAAAGTCATGAGCCTTGTTACAGTTTCCCTCTGCCAAAGAGGAGGGGTGCTGTTTTCTTTGCACAAAGGTGTCTGCAGCTTCCAAATCTCATGCCTGTGAGGCTGAGATCTCACAGAGGGGTGACTTTGTCTAATCATCTGTCCCGAAATGTTGGTTTTTTTCCCCTTAAATTATGAATGATAGGCTACCAGTGATCCTGACCACAGAAACTCCAGTGCCTTCCAAATTCTTACCTCTTGTCAAATCCGTTTTCTGAATGTCATATCCACATTTTCAACTGCCTTGTATATTTCCGGTGGGGTAAGCTGTGGGCAATTGAATCTCGGCATGTATAAAACTGAAATTCTATTATTTTCCCTCTGAAAACTGCTTTATATTTTCTATATTAGATGTTAGATACTTCCACTCACCTAAATGCCTCCCTCTTTTCTCCTCTGTCATCTGTATCCATCCAATTCATCATCAAGAACTGTTAGTTCTGCTTCTTAAATTGCTTTTAATCCCTCTGCCACTATTTGGACGATATTATCTCAAACTTGAGTTATTCCAATGACAGTTTGAAGTCGATATCATTTTAGCTATATTTTCTCCTTTACAAATCCTTCTCCAATGTCATTACTGGAGTGATATTTTTAAAACTTGGTATCTGGTCATTTCATTCCCCTTTTCAAAACGCGTAGGGTAACATTCTTATTTTCCTAAATAAGGCTTCTAAAGCCATTCATATTTGACTTTCAATATCATCTTTCATCACAGCCCATCCTTTCCATCCCGATTTTCTCTCCTTTTCATTACTCAGCATTTTGATACTTCATACTGAATTTCTTTAAAAGTTTCCTGCATACCAGGGTCTCTCACTTCCAGGCTCTTTACCAGCTCATCTCTGTGCTTAGCTCATTTTTCCTCAGTGTCCATTCCTACCACCATTAGGATTAGCTAACTTTTTGACATCAGTCAGGTTCTTGTTTTCCTCCACAAAATCAACACACATACACACTCCACAATCATTACTTCCTTGACTATTTTTGAGGAAAACTTTTCTACTCCCTCCGTTATAGCCACATTGGTAGCCTAGCAATTTTTGAATGTGCCAACTATGCAGCCACATTAGGGCCTTTACATTCATTGACTGAGCTCTCTCACTGTGATTCCTGCTTCCAGAATTGACTAACTCTGCCACTTCATTCAAGCCTCTTCTCCATGAGGCCTGCCTACCCTGATGATCCCAATTTATACTGTAAGTGCTCAACCTTTGCCCCGCTCTAGCCAAGCCACTTGCATTGACTGATCTCTCTGATATTGCTCTTATTTTCCAACTTTGTTTGCCATAAAACTTATAATCTCTTTTCTAATATACTACATGATTTAAGTTTTTTTTTTGTTTGTTTATTTGTGTTATCTGTGTACCCCCTTCTCCACCATTAGAATGTAAACTTTATGAGAGTGGACATCTTTGTCTGTTTTGTTCACTGATGTGTCCTGAGAGCCACAGATAAATATTTGAACACAGGCCTGAGTATTTTCACACAGCTGACCCTTACATGTTATTATTTCAAAGTATATGAAATATTTTGAAATATTGATGCATTGTTGTCAATTTTTTAGCTAAGTGTTATACCCATTTATATTCCAACCGTGAATGAATCCATTTTTCCAAGTCTTCATTAGAAAAGAAGTATTACAAACTAACCTATATTATTGGTGAGACATGACATCTCATTTCAAAATTATTTTATAATTTTTCATTATTCAGAGATTGAACATTATTTGTATTTGTTTATCAGATAATTTTTTTCTTTCATGGAAAAATCTTTGCATAGTTATAATCTTTGCATAATTTTCTATTTGAATCTTGGCACCTTCCTTGTATATTTGTAATACATTTTTGCACATTAATTATATTAACCCTTTAACTTAAAAATATTTGACTAAAAATTATTGCTACTTTTCTCATAATTTGTCTTCTGCCTTTTTTGTTTGTTTGTTTATTGCCTATGCTAGCTTCATAAATACTTTTTACCAAGTTTATTGACCTCCTCACCAACAAAACTAAGGGGTATATCTTTTTTCTTTGACCTTTTCTTTCTACTGTTCTTTTGTACAAAACCTGCTTTTGACTTTGAAAGAATTAGTCTTGGCTTTTCCTATTATTTCTCAAAGCACTGTTTTAGGTACTTGCTTTTGTCATATTTCTTCTGTAGACTAACTTTAGATCACCATTCTGGATGATTAGAAGTTTTTCCTCAAGAATCACTCCATGAAAAATGTGCCTGTGCCCATAACCTTGAGCAATATTGGTGTGATAGCATAGTCTACTTACCACCTCTTTTTTTGTCACTTCCAGATCTCAATAAAGTGAGAAAACAGAGGTTTTCTGTTTCTGGACAGAATGGTTTAATTGGTTTTGAGAGATGATGATATAATACGAAGTGTTGTCATTGGCACAGTGAGGGTTTATTCTAGGCGGTAAGGTTTAGAAATTAGGTTGGATGTCATGTCCCGATGTGTTTATAATGGCTCATTTGAGTATGTCTTAGGGTGGTATAAATGTATCCTGGAAACAGTATGGAGTGAAATCAGCTAGATACATGATCTTGCAAATTTGTTTAAATTCTTATTATTTTCAATTCAACAAATATTTACCCAGCTGTATGTAAAGCTAAAAATACATATAAAGTACTAGAAATACAATGAAAAACAAATCATAGTCCTTTTGTACATGAACACACTGTCTTATGAAGAGGACAAACAGAGCCAATTGTGTCTCATCATGATAAGTGCTAAAATAAAGCATAAGGGTGCTGTGAAACACATAAGGAAGGATTTCCAATACAATCCCAAGGGACACAGGGAAGGTTATCTAGAGGAAGTAAAGGCTATGCTGAGACCAAATTTGTAAAGGAGTTAGACAAAGTTGTAGAGAAGATGAAAAAAAGGGCAAGAAATTCACAGGCAACCATGGCCACTTTAAAGCTTTTTGTTTAAATGATGAAATGATGAGATATTTTAAAGAAGTTTAAAAGAATAAGTGGTGGTGAAAACATGACTCATGGTGAGCACTACTTATTGTTTTTATTTTTGAGCTCATTCTATATGCATAGATGTGTCATTTGAAAATTACATTTCTGTTTGTGAATATTACAGATTAGCCCCCTTTTCACTTTTCATTATTAATAAAGAAGTCTATTAGAAAGATTAAAACTCTATGTTATTAAGTGTAGTAAAAAGCTACTTTGTTTTTCCAGCTTATATTTTTTATATAAATATAAAGTTCTTTTCTGTTAAATAAAGAAAAAAATGTTTTGCTGAAAAATGTAATTAAGTTTTCTGCACATTCTAATTTATAGCTATTGTCTTCTGTCTTTAGGGAAATATATATATATATTATATATGTATAAATATGTCTCTATATATTTATATATATAATCTCCAAAATGTAAAAAAAGGAATGCATCACAAACCATTTCTATCATTTTATCCTAGTTTTAGTAAAGGTGATATGATAGATTTAAGGACAAGTTTATATAGTAAATTTAAATAACTATAAATTAAGACAAAACTATTAATAAAGAGCAAGGATTATTTTAAAATTCAAATTGCCTTATCTTTATCTAAAAGAATGTTTATTGCACTTAGAATTAAACCGAATCATACTTTGCAGTAAACTCTGGTGTGTATATTTAATAGTATCATTACAATTATGTCACAGTGGAAAACATATTTGTTTTTTAATCTTTCATAGTGACAGGTAGAACCTGAATTTTCTGTCGAAAATACATCATCCACTTTAATTGCCAAGAAGATAAGCATTTTTCTATTAACTTCAATGAATATATTTTTAAAATAGTTTTTATAAATTATGATGAACAATTTGACAGTCTTTAGGGTTTGTGCATTTAAATTTTGATACTTCAAAGAGTGAATAAATCCAGGTTTCAATTCAAAAAATGTGCAAAAGCCAAAATGTGTTATTATGCTTTTCCCTTATATACTTTACGGCCTGACTAGATAAGATATACACATATCATTGTAGGGGCACAGTGAGAGATTTAGCTAGCAGATTTTAGATTAATTTAAACTGGTTTAAACAAAATATAAACCCCCAAATGTCTCTGTTATTCAAGATGATCAGGGTGTCAAAGATAAATAGATGTATTACAAATGTAAGACAAATAAACACACACACACATGCACAGACACACCTCTCAGAGTATTTTGAAAGTAAAAGCCAGTTACAGAGTCAGAGAAATTCATCATGGTAGTGAGACAATCATCTAAGGCGGTGGAAATACTAGTCCTTGATTTTTATAATTGTGATGGTCAAGGCATTTATTCTCTTTGGCTATCCCAAATTGCCAAAACAATCTTGAGAAAAGAGAGCAAAGCTAGAGGTGTTATGCTCCCTGACTTAAGACAAAGCTATAGGAATCAAAGTAGCATGGTACTGGCACAAAAAACAGACACCTAGAGGAATGGAACAGAATAGAGAGCTCAGAAATAAATCCATGCACTTACGGTCAATTAATCTACAACAAAGGAGGCAAGAATATACAATGGAAAAAAGACAGTCTCTTCAATAAGTGGTGCTGGGAAAACTGGACATCTACATGTAATTGAATGAGATTCGAACATTTCCTTTAGGAAATGCTGATTCTTTTTGAAGAGCTTTAGGAAAAGTGGTTACAGAAATATATCTATAGAGGTAGACATATTAAAACTTTTCACCCTTGTTAGTCTTAAATAAAAATTCATGTTTTCCTTTCTAAATAAACTACTGAGCATAATACAAAAATATTCTCTCCTATAAACTCTTATACTACATAAATATACCAAATGAATGAAATCCTGTGGAGTCCAGAATCGATGATGATTTTAGCAGAAAACATGACAGTGATTTGTGAGTTTGAATGCTGGGTGAAAGCACAGATAATAATAACCTTTTGGACTCCTCCATTTAGAACTTGTCAGAAATACTGAATTCTATTGAGTTTAACTCTTGCCAATTCTATAGGGATACATCCAAATCTACAGTTTTTTAGAGTGAATTTTGGCTCAGCCTAGGTGTCTGTTACAGGGTTAGCCCATTAGCTCAAATTCATAATGGTTCTGGAATGCCTTAAAACACAGTGGGATTTATGTTGTTGGATCCAACAGTCTCAAAAACTCAAAACAGTCTGTACCATCATAAAAAGAATATTGCCAATCCTGCAATATTTTAAAAATTCTGCAAGCAGAGCATGCATTCAAACCATAGAAACCAAGTTCTTCTGTTTAATAACAATTTTATGATTAGAGAACATATGAAAATGACCATAAATGTAATTAAAATTACTTTCATACACTTATTATGTGTAATCAAAATTTAATCACTAGTTTATTTTACACACTCATTATGCAAGCATTATTGATACTCAAACAACGACAAAAAAACGTATATTTCACTTAGTTTCTACGGGAATTAATAGGAAAATAAATATCAGATTGAAATCATTCAGATTTTTTTAAATGATACAACTTATTTTTGAGTGACACCTGTATTGCAATCTTTGTGTGCTATTTATATAGACCTGAAACTAAATGAATATTAACAGGTAGTAAATTTCACTCATCCATTCTCTAGTCATTCAACATGTTTATTATAATTAACAGTGTACCAAAGACTTTGAGATACTAAGACAGTAAGATATGATCCTCCCCATCAAGTTTATGGAGACAGTGGCAAGAGAGAATTATAGAAGTGTTCAAATATGATGACCAGAAGTAAATAATGTTGAGACTAAGAGGAAGGGATACAGGCGGCTTGAGAAGTAAGCAGTGGCCGAATCACGAAGGGCCATATATGCTACACTTAGGACTTTGGCCTTTAGGTCAAAGGAGCAATTGGAGCATTGTTGAAGATTCCTAACCAGGAAAGTGATGTCATCATATTTGTGCTTTAGAAATAAAACTCTAGTTGCAGGGT
The DNA here is from genome assembly GCF_949774975.1 of Lagenorhynchus albirostris. Taxonomy (NCBI): domain Eukaryota; kingdom Metazoa; phylum Chordata; class Mammalia; order Artiodactyla; family Delphinidae; genus Lagenorhynchus; species Lagenorhynchus albirostris. Next base: position 37,556,776 of record NC_083097.1, on the reverse strand, counting down.
ACAGGAAGGCAAATCTAGAGAGATGCAAATAATTTAGGAAGTTTTGAAATAACCCATGTGAAAGATGAAGATTGTCTGAATTAAGGATTTTGAAATTTAAGAACTTCTACAGAGGAAGATTTATAGAATGTAGTTAGTAATTGAATGTGGAGGGTGAGGGAACAGAGTAGGTCTGGCATAACACTGATGAAAGGCTGCTTTGAGGCTTGATATGTATTAGTCCCTGCAAAGAATTCAGCTGGGATGTGGAAGGTGGGAGATACAATTTTGTACATCTTCAGAGTAACTGGATTGTGGGTTTTAAAATTAAGAGGGTTGTCTTCAGTACAGGTCAAGGTAATGGTGTCCCCTGACTATAAGTAATAGTTGAAGTTATGGACATGGAAGGATCCCTTAGGGAAAGTGTGTAGAGTGGAAACTGACTAATTTCAACTCCTAGAGAAAGCAGAGAATGTGTAGCTTAAGGACACTGAATAGAATTGACCAGAGAAGTGGGAGTAAACAAGGAGCAATGAGGAACACTGAATTATCAGAAACAGAAAACAGAGTGTCAAGAAGGAGTAGATATAACTTGGTGAATATGAAGGAAGGTCAAGCAAATGAGATTTGGAAATTGTTCAATGATGGCAACATGCTATCTATGCCAATTTTACCATGAATGTCTTCAGTTGATAGATAGGTGACACCAGGTTCCAAAATGTTTAAAAGTTGAATATAAGGAGAAAAAGTGAAGAACGTGTTAACACATTTTTAGTATATTTGAGAAGTAGATGTTATTAAAGTGGATGGAGTAGAATATAGGTACACTGTACAATTTTTAAAATACATGTAGTAAAGATTTAAGCATGCTTAAATGCTGATGAGGAAAAATATAGAGAAGAGTCTGAGAAGGAAGAGAAGGGATAATTAATAAAGCAAGGTCACTGAGCATATAGTAAGATTAAAAAAAAACAGAAAAAAGAGACATGTCATGCTGTAAGAGCAAGAAGGAGAAAGGATGCAAATATGTTTGTAAATGACAGTATATTTTCAATTAAATTGGATGTTAAATATTTTCTTGTGATGAAGTGGGCAGGCAAGGTGTGGTAGACTTTGGGAGACCTGGGAAAGTTTGCGAATCAGTTATGTGCAGTCTAGGGACATGCCAATCTCATTAAACAGCACTGAAAACCTAGCTGATTTTAAAACCGTGAGCTAGCTGTGCAGTTGTGGGGTTCTCTCTAGCAGTATACAGAAGCTCATATATAAGAGTGAGCATGTGGACAGTCAATCTTGAAACAGGATATGACCATGAAAATAGAACAGAGGAGAAGAGAATTGACAATTTTGATAAGATACTTGTTGAAATAATGGATTTTTGTGTCAGGCTGCATAATGAAGGAAATGGTGATGAGCAGAGTAGAAAGTGGAAGAAAACAGAACTTTTCAAATACTACTCATCTCAAACAATTGAAAAAAAAGACAATGAAAAATAAAAACTAGATAGAAAGATGTCATCAGAGGATTAATTTTGCTAATTAAAACCTTGAATAAGGACAAGCTACAATGATGACAATGTCTATATGGATATTGATCATGTAACTGAGATGTGACAAAGGGTGACATATCCTGGAATTACTGGTACCAAAATTACAAACAAAATTTGTATATACATTTATTTCATTACAGGTACATGATAAGAATTCTCTTCAAATCAAAATCTCCATTCTATTACCCACAAAAAAAAGAATTTGGAAAAATATATAATAATCCCAAAGTTTCCATCTAGTAAACTGTGTCACTTATTTCTAAACTGGGAATTCCTTCCCTCCCTCCCTCACTCCCTCCCTCACCCTTCCTTCCTTCCTTCCTTCCTTCCTTCCTTTTTCCTCCCTGTTTACTTTCTTCTATTTTGTAAACATGCATTGAGTATTTGCTTTAATGCAGCCCTTGACCTCTAAGGACTCACAATCCAGCGAGGACACAAATATATAAACACATAATTATAGTCAAGTATCAAACACTTTTAAGAGTTATAGACTAGGCCATATGGGAGGAAGCTCTTAATTCATTCCCTGGAGAGGTCAAACAAGTCTTTCCTGAGGAAGGTATGTTTGAGCCAAGTTTTGAAGTGTGAATAAGCTCAGCAGTCAGAAAGGGGATAGAAGGAAAGAAATTATACCAGGAGAGAATATAATGTAAATGGATGCAATCATGTTGTGTAAAGGGTACTACTATGGCAAATTTGGTCTGTCTGCGGTATGGAATACCTACAGAGGAAGGGTGAGAGGCGATAGTGAAATGGTAGACAGAGGGCAGATCACAAGGGGCCTTTGGAGTTTGGACATCATGAAGATTCTCTGGATTTCTAACAAAAGTTCAAGCAGCGAACTTCCATGAGAAGTTTGAGTCATAAAATGGTAGCTCTGGGGCTTCCCTGGTGGCGCAATGGTTGAGAGTCCGCCTGCCGATGCAGGGGGACACGGGTTCGTGCCCCGGTCAGGGAAGATCCCACATGCCACGGGGCAGCTGGGCCTGTGAGCCATGGACGCTGAGCCTGCGCGTCCGGAGCCTGTGCTCCGCAACGGGAGAGGCCGCAACAGTGTACCCACGTACCGCAAAAAAAAAAAAAAAAAAAAAAAGGTAGCTCTGTATGCCAAGTAGACTGTATTTTCAGAGAAGATGAGACTGGAGTTTGGAGATATGAGGTAATTAATGTTGAAAAAACAATGAGAAACATGAATTAAATCAATTACAACAAAGCCTAACACAATTTTGTGAATGGGAGAGGGACTTGACAAAGTGATCCTAAATATATTTTTAAATATGTGCATGAAATACAAACTACTTACAAGGAGAATTATTAAGAGTGGGTAACTTAGAGGCTGAAAAATATGCTACAGAGATAAACTAATCAATGAGTTATTGGCATTTGACTAGATCAACAGCTCATTGGAACAAATCAGTCAGTCCAGAAAGAATATGTAACTATGAATTTGAGTTGTGTAAGTCCTTTTATATTAGGGGTTTACAGAAAGGATACATTATAAAATAAAGATTTCTGATTCCAGAAGATAGATAAGACACATAGGTGGGCCTTCTGTCCCTCTTAAGACTCCAGCACGATTAAACAATCGAAGTGAAAAAGGAATGCATGTATAAAACAGAAGGGAACAAGAACAGGAGACTCTTATCTAGAAGAGAAAGTCCTCAAAGTTTTTAAAAGATTGAAAACCAAAGGGAACAGAACGAGGGCTGGCACAAGGAGAGAAAATCACATTCTGGAATATGCTACAGAAGGGTCTGCAAAGGAAGTGAGAGCCAATCTGTACTGTGAAACCTCGGAGACATTTGGAGTTGGAGTTAGAATGCATAAGGCAGGATGTAATTGAGCCGTAGGGCTAACACAGGAAGGGTGCTTAATTTAAGGTCAAATGACAACTCTGTGAGTCATTACTCATAACCCATCTCTCACCCCCTTACACCCACACACACACAAAGAATTAGGGCAGTTTTCACTTATCCCCATGTACAATTCCTCTTCTTTTCACTAAAGAAATTAAATTCATAATTGGGGAAAAATACAGTTTCACTAGACAGTGGGAGGAATGGAGTCAAGTCTTCAAATAAAGTGAAGGAAGTGATTTTCAATCTAGAATTCTATACCCAGACAAGCTATTGTTAAAGGAGTAGGAGAGAAAGATGATCTCACCCATGTCCCTACTGCCCTAGCCATTTTCCCACCCCAAATAAAGGTATAAACTAAGTATGACTACTACGAGATGTGTTAAAGGAAACAACAATTATGAGAGTTCTGCAGCAGGTCTAGAGAAAAATGAATCCTGCTTAAAACAGGTGGGTGGTTTCTGGAGAAAAAAGAGTTTGTGTGTGTGAGTGTGTGGTGAAGGTGATGCCATGAGCACTGAAGAATCCTGAGCCTAACATTGTATTCTGCATAGAGCCATTATTTGATAGGTGGTTTGTTTTTTGTTTTTTTTGCGGTACACGGGTCTCTCACTGTTGTGGCCTCTCCCGTTGCTGAGCACCTGCTCCGGACGCGCAGGCTCAGGGGCCATGGCTCACGGGCCTAGCTGCTCTGCGGCGTGTGGGATCTTCCCGGACCGGGGCGTGAACCCGCGTTCCCTGCATCGGCAGGCGGACTCTCAACCACTGCGCCACCAGGGAAGCCCGTTAGGTGGGTTTTGGTGATAAGAAAAACTAAATTTATACAAAAATGGCTTACCGCTTTTAAGGGTCCTTCCACATATATCAGTTTATGTGCTTCTTATAATAATTCTGATACTTAAGTATTTTCAACACTTTGGTTGGTCTGCCAGATACCGTGATGCACTATTATCTGAACTGGATGAAGCATTATAGCACATGCTTAGTTCTGGAAGGTGTCCAACTAGTGAATCTGAAACTATGCCATTTTCCAATAGATCAAATCTTACTCAAATGTTTCTTGGGTCGCTAGCAACTTTTCCAACTCTTGCATATTTTTAAAGTTTTAGTTTCTGGGAATTCTCTGGTTGTCCAGTGGTTAGGACTCTGAGCTTCCACTGCAGGGGGCCCTCGTTCAATCCCTGGTGGGGGAACTAAGATCCCGCAAACCTCATGGCATGGCCAGAAAAACCCCCAAATAATAAAGTTTTAGTTTCTTTTTAGGAGGTTGCAATAATAATATATCTTTCTCACTTATTAGGTTTCATCAAATGGCATAAGGTGATTTATTCACTAAGATTCTTAGTTCTATTTTACTGGCTTCATACCCAAAATCATGTATTTAGTGCTTTCTTTCCAAGGCATTTGCCAAGACAGTGAACCAGCACCACTTCCTCTTCCAGAGCATCAATGACACAAATCCACTCAAATAAATTAATATTTCAAATTTGACTGGCTCATCTAGCCAGAGCAGCTAGCTGACATGCCAATGCCTGTTGTAACTCTGATGGCCACTACTAAAAAATTATGAAGAAGCATTTTCATCTTAACAGTTTCTTTCAGAAGTCAGCTTCCCTTTCTCTTGTTTCCCCTGTTGACTTCTGGCAAATGGTAGAATGTGCTGGTTGCACATGACCATTCATACATGATGAATGGAGGCTGGGGATGTTGAGAAAGACACTGTGCAATTTATCTAAATATGATGGCCTCTGCCACATTTTATTTTACCATGCATTTATATTATCATTAGTTTTATTATACTTTTAATTATGTGTTTCATCAACAAAGGAGTAGGGAAATTATTTATATAAAATAATGTTTCACCTCTGGTTTCTCTTCCATTTGGCGTGTGTGTGGGGGTGTGGGAGTGGGTGTGTGTGCGAGATGTTGGCTTCCTTGTGTGTTTCACTTTTTAAAAATTTGTACTTCTTATTTCTAAAGTAAAGATATTATGGAATTTTATGTGTAGAATGTACTTCAGAGTTTATTTACCCCATTTTCTTTCTTTTAGTTGAAAAGCTAAGGCAAATTTTTAGAAACTGATTAATGCAGAACTTCAGTCTTATGGTTTGAAATTATGCATTTCCCCAATAGACAAGTTTTTTAAGTCCTTACATGGCAAAACTTGTGGTTAGTAAGTGTCTTTTGATTTCATCTTAACTTTGGTACTTAACAAAATAATTGCTCAAAGATTTGAAAACTATATATTAGGTGTGAAGCAATTTAATGTTCCATGCAAATGTATATGACAAATTTTAAAGGCTTTTACCATACTACAAACACTACAACTTTCAATATTTTCAGCCAAAAAAATTGGTTGAGATGCGAAACATTTATCATCACTTGTGAATTTAACAAATTACATGAATGTGAGACCAAAAATATTGAAGCAGATTCTTTCTCACAGAATGTATAGAAAATGGAAGATATAACAATATATAATATTATTTTGGGGGTATACTTAAAAATATATTATCAAGAGACCACTAGTGGACAAGTTAATAGAACTTGATTAACTGAAAATTAGTACAAAAATTCTTTCTGGCTGATATATGAATAGAATGGAAAACTATGTCATATTCTTACTTGATAACTTCAAAGCAATTCAACTTATTGACTATGTAATATCTACAAGATACTATCTATGGGAAAACAATTTACAGAATATATAAAATGAGTTTAAACACCCTCTACTTTATTTGCTTTTATAGTTCAGTTACCAGAGATTGTACACTGAAGTGGTCTCTCTGTTTTAAGAGTGTTCATTTTTTAGATTAATTTTAAAATACAAATTTCTGACTTGAAGTCTCAAAAATAAAATATCTGTTCTTAATAACATTAGGTACATTTCTCTATTTCTTTGTATGGTATATTTTTCAAAAAGGCATAAATTCATGTGATTGATTTTGTATACTGAGGAAATAAACTACATAGTAATAAAAACTAGAATACTTTTTTTTTTTTTTTTTGCGGTACTCGGACCTCTCACTGTTATGGCCTCTCCCGTTGCGGAGCACAGGCTCTGGACGCGCAGGCTCAGCGGCCATGGCTCACGGACCCAGCCGCTCTGCGGCATGTGGGATCTTCCCAGACCAGGGCACGAACTTGTGTCCCCTGCATCGGCAGGCGGACTCTCAACCACTGCGCCACCAGGGAAGCCTGACAACGGTCTTAAATTGTTTAATTTACTTACTTTCTTTTCCGTAGTACTAATCCAGTCAACTCTCTTCTTAATAGGACCATTTTCAATATTCATTTGTAATTTTATTTTCCCAATGTGTAAGCTACTTCTTAAAGTAAATTAAACACATGGGGTTTATGCTTGCTTTTTCGTTTTTCTAGGGCATTGTCCAATAATTAGATGTTCTGTTATACTACACAGTCCTCATATAAGTTAAAAAGATGTACTACTTTTTCCTAAGGAGTTTTAAAAATGTGAAGATTTGGGTATATTCAGTTAACAAAATGTAACCTATCATAAGCATTTTTTATTTCTGACCTATTGCCATTCGTCAGATGACGCTGACTTGAAATTCCAAGGAAAATGAGTGATCTTAGTAGAAATGCTCTATCTCAGTTAGGTACTCATTAACATTGACCCATTTATGCAACTTCACTGTTAGATGAATAACCTCTGTGGGAGAAAAAACATTTTCTGAGCAAAACTCTGTACCACCAGACATTGTGCTTCCCAGTTTTCAAGTTTTGTACTTTTATAGTTTCCACTATAACTGTTTCCTATCATTTCCTACCAGAAATCGTCAAAGAATCCATATTATTTTATCATTTTTCTTATGTTTTCTTCAACACTCGTGGTCTTTGCTTTTTCTCAGGCTACTAAGGCTAACAAAGAGCAATTTTTGCATGAAGAGATGCTTTTTCTAAATGTTTAGTATAAGGAATTAAAATCCTATGTAAAAATATGTATGACTGGAAATGGCTGATATATTTTACAGTATCAAAGTAATGAAACAAATTCCTAAAATCTAGGTGATAGTCAAGATAAATCATAGTTAAGAAACATGACAATTTTTTTACAACTAAAATAGTTAAAATTTTTTTTTATTATATATACATATATGTTTGTTAAAGAACTATATGGGCATGATCAAAATAACACATGCATAGTTAGCTATATATCTTTGACAATCATGATTGATAACTAGTATATTCTATTCCATAACTACACTTCTGTAAGTATGTGGTTGTTATGACCTTATAAGTACTGTTTAGTTTACCGCAGAGTTATGTGATAAAGCATAGCCTTCTCTATAGTTCCAATGATGTAATATCTGTGCCACTTCAAAAAGAATGCTCAAATAGATGCACATTTTTTTTAAAGTTTCATTCCCACATTTCAGGAAATGAAGTCAGCCTTAAATATCTCTACATTCCCCTAATATGTGGGGAGGAGGGAGAAGGAAAGAAGTACAGGGTAGCTATGACACATACGTCCTTCAGGAAGTCAGATTTTGTAGCAGGTGGTAATTTGCACATGTAACTGTGAAAAGAAAACCACTTTACCCACTAGGGCAGGCCTGCTCTCTTTCTGTCTCAAAGTTCCAGTGAGGAGAGTTTTTTTGAGAAGCTAAACTGAGAAGAATATAAAGGCAAAAAAATTAGTAAAGTACCTAGGAAGTGAAGATTCTTTTTCAATTTAAAACACTTTGGAGGAAATGAGAAATTTTATTGTTTCTAAATATACAGAGTAAAACTAGTGTAGAAGAAGTTAACAGTTCTGAGGAAAACATAATCTAGTAATTATAGTAATTTGATATCGCCACCATATCCAAGAGGATAAGGGATAAGCAGAAGGCTTGTATTACATGTGTCTTGGTTTTTAAAATTTTATTTTTATATTAATTCATTTTTGCTATACTTTACAAAAGTGTCCACAACTGACAAAGGAGAGAGTTAGTGTTCATCACAGATTGAAGATCTCTGAACTAATTATTTAGGTTCCTGGAGGAGAAAAGAAGATCAGATTAATATCAGAAGACACATCTTTTGATACTAGGAAAAAGCCAGTAAGAAAAGCTGCAGGTATATATTTGCTGGAAAGCATGAGGGATCAGAGGTGAAGGAACTCAAACATAAGAATGTGTTTCCGGGCTTCCCTGGTGGCACAGTGGTTGAGAGTCCGCCTGCAGATGCAGGGGACACGGGTTCGTGCCCCGGTCCGGGAAGATCCCACATGCCGCGGAGCAGCTGGGCCCATGAGCCATGGCCGCTGAGCCTGCGCCTCCGGAGCCTGTGCTCTGCAACGGGAGAGGCCACAACAGTGAGAGGCCCGCGTACCGCAAAAAAAAAAAAAAGGTCAATTTAAGGCTTGTCATGGAATATATTGATCTGTTCTTAGTCTTTGATTTCACCGATGGGAATCATTTATAGGTTAGGCTGCTTCTATGATTTCAGTATTGATTGAAGGCTTCAAATATGCTTTCAGAATTCTTATCGATGTAACATTAAGAAAATCAAATGGGTCAGAAATGGCTCTCTTGACACAGAACATTCTTATTTTTAAGGTATTAAAGTAAGTTCAGGTTCTTTGGTTTATCTTTATGTATTTGTACCTGCATAACTTGATATATCTTTTAGATGGAGTGTCTCTATGCCATGTTGACACAGAATACAAGGAAACAAACATTTAGCAACTTAGTCCGTTTCATAGCTAACATATATCCAGAATTCAATAGGCAGTAGTCCGAATCAATAGTAAAATAAATATTTTAAGAGTCCTTTTGCACCTTTTGCAATTCTTACCTTGAAAACTATCCAGATTATCCTACCATGCTTTAGGTAAAGTGCAGAAGGGATCTTCCCTGACTGGGGCACGAACCCATGTCCCCTGCATCGGCAGGCGGATTCTCAACCACTGCGCCACCAGGGAAGCCCAAATTGACCATTTTTTGGTTAAGTAAAACATAGTAAACCAAATAGTTAAGGATTGGTTAAGTCTCACCGATTTCATAGGTGGGTTATTAGATTGAGAGACCCCTGAATCCAGCTTATCAAGAATGAGTGTGGAAGCATTTTGGAATCAGTCACTCTGCTAATTTATGGATATCTCCATATAACACAGTTAGGGATTCGACCTTTTAAGAACAGGATAGTTTATACATTGCTCCTGGGAGAAATATCACAAAAAATTATACTTATGGTGAACAAATATGCAAATATTAGGGCAGGATTTGGGATTCGGAATCAAATTATCTTACTCAGATAATTCTTCCAGCAATTCTATCTGGAGTTATTAGACTCCATCTGGGCAGAATTCTAGAACTATAATATTATAAAAGTAATTCAATGAGTATCTGTGACCAGCTCTTTCCTCTCCTTGAAGTCATATGAAAAACACAATGTTCTGAGCTGGGCGAATGTAAAGCACAGTGCCTTCCACTGACATATTTTGTAGTCTAGTTTTGGTGAAAATAAAATTAAAGCGCTACCTTTCAAACTTATTTTAATTATTTTTTTTTCTGTTGACTCATTGTAAGTACCACTTAAAACATATTGCTGGTGGGTCAGAATGGTCTGCCTTTCTGTTACCCACACTCTGAGCATGCAAATCAGGTTTCAAGTACAGATTACTTGGAAGGTAGAAAATAATGAAGTTGTTTTTCTTTTTTAAATTCCTTGGTTTAAAACACAAAAGCGAAAACTTTCCACTCTTAAGATCATAAAATGTTACTTTTGCTGTTATTGTTAACCCCCTGCAACAGTCTCATTCATTCATTTAATAATTTACTTAACAATTTACAATTGATTTAACAATTAATAACTACAATTCATTGAACAATTTGAGTGTCATCTACAGTGCTGTTTTTGAGTTGTCAGGTTTGCATGCAGGAGCGCTAAGATAATAGATTTAGATAGGAATTTATCACTTTAGGATTTCTACCTCATAGATGGAAAAAAGCTGAAAATATTAATTAATTAATCAATGATGTTGGCCACTTGATCAGGAAGTTGAGTAAAGTTGCCCTGAGACTTATCTTACAAGCTACCCTTAGACAATAAGAACTTATGGCCTTGCTTAAAGTAGACCAGATGTTTCCTTTTTTGGTTAGCGTGACTATCTGCAGATGTATGTGCTCCATAAGGAAGCAGGCTTCTCATTCCAAATCTTCCATGAGCAAGGTTTTACCAGGGCCATTAATAATCTACCATATGATTCAACTATCCCATTTCTGGGTATTTATCCAAAGAATACAAGAACACTAATTTTGAAAAGATATATGCACCCCTATATTCAAGCTGTATTATTTACAATAGCCAAGACGTGGAAACAGCCTAAGTGACCATCCATGGATGAATGGATAAAAAAGATGTGGTATACAAATACAGAGGAATACTGCTCAGCTATAAGAAAGTTGGGATCTTACCATTTGCAGCAACATGGATGGACCTTGAGGATATTATGCTAAGTGAAGTAGGTCAGATGAAGCAAGATTAATGCCATATGATTTTACTCCTATGTGGAATATAAAAAATAAATAAACAAAAAAGAAACAAAATAAATGAAGAAACCAAATCAAACAAAACAAACACTTAGATACAGAGAACAGAGTAGTGGTAACCGGAGGGGAAACAGCATGGGGTGGACAAAATGGGTAAAGGGGGTCGACTTTATGGTGATGGATGGAAACCAAATTTTTGGTGGTAAGCATGCTGTAGTGTATACAGAAGTAGAAATATAATGTTGTAAACATGAAACATATAATGTTACAAGCCAATGTTATCTCAATTAAAAAATAATAAATATTAAATAAATGAATGAATAAATAAATATCTCAGCAACTGGTCATATGTGAAGCTTATGCCTTCCAGGGTGTATTAATTATAAGAGCTCAACAGACAATCAAATCGGGCCCAAGCAACTACACACATTTATGTATGCATCAAAAGTAATACTATATACACTATGTTGTCCTTTTGTCAGGTAGATAAATCAGGATGGAGCTACATGGATTTGACTATTTGTAATTAGCTTTTGATATTAACCAGTGTCAAAATAGCCAACTTGCTGTGCCTCTTCCAATGTTAGATTTTGGAATAGCTCCAGAAAGTGAGATCACTTTTGAACACATAATGTTAAAGGCCCAAAAGGGAGACCGTTTATGAAATTAATTATGTGAGCACTCTACAGTAGAGTTAGTATATAAATCTAGCATGAGTATAGTATACTAACATTGTGAAGTTAGGAATAGAAATGGGGTAGAGGTTAGGCTTAATTCTAGGGATTATCCTGTACCATAGGAGTTCAGTAATCACATGGAAGCAAAACAAAAAAATTGTGTTTCTAATATATTATGAAAGGCCTTATAACCCCATTAACGTCCTTTATGAAAATAGTCATTCTGTTTCTCTGGAAAACAATTTAGAAATAACAGGGTTTTATTAAAGGAATTGGTGAATAACTGTTAGAATATGTTATCTTATTTCAGTAAATAATCACTTAAGACCTTACAAAAAGAATCTAACTCCTGATATAGAAAGTAGAAAATCCATAAAAGTCAGCTATACTGAGAACGGGCCCTAATTCTCTGTAACATCCCAAACTTCATTCTAAAATCTTATAGTTGAATGCCGGTTGCTGCCCATATTTTATAGTTTAGAGATAATTGGCAGACAGTTTCAGATATTGTTTATTTTAGATAATAAGGTTGAAAGGAGATTAGTTTCTTGTTTGATCCAGAAGTTTATGTTCTTCAGTTTTACCCTATTTCTCAACTATGTAACACTTACCCAAAAGACATGTTGTTCAATATGTCCATTTTGTCAGGAAATGCTTAGATATAAATATAGAATTCTATTACTAAACAAAAAAATGAAATCCATGGTGATTTTCTTTCCCTACTTTAGTAGTAAAAAACTTTTTTATTGTATTTTACTGTTACTTTTAATGAAAAGTTATTGATAAAAATGTTGGTACTATTTTATTTTCAAATTCAGTGACCAAGAAATATCAGAGGAAAGAACATTAAAAGGACTTTTCTTTGGGTTTGCCAAACACAAAACCAAATTTAAAAATATGTATAACTGATTGACTTTGCTGTAACCTGAAACTTAATACAACATTGTAAATCAACTATACTCCAATAAAAATTAAAAAAAATATAAAACAAGACTTGAAAGTCACAAAAAATAAAATAAAATAAAAATATTTTACAGGAAATAAAATTCTTAATGCTTTAAAATAAATTGCTACTCATATAAGCTGTCTGATATCAAAATACGTGATCTGCTGACTTTAAAATCCAGGATCCCAATCTTACTTTAAAAAAAATTCAGAACAGTGTGTACATTCCCACAAAGAAGGATTTTTTTTTTGCTCACTCTGATTACTGTGTCAAAAAGGAAGATTATTTAAAGAAAGAATTAATGGCTAATAGAAATATATCAAAGTGAAAAACATTTAATTAAAGATAGATTTGCTGATTTTATAAAAGCAAAACGCAGCTGTGCTGTCATGTTACCTCTACACACTTCAGTATGCATTTCTTAAGAATTATAGAAGTTTTCTTACCAAGATATAGTTTCTAAATCAAAGTATTAAATTTGCGAGTTTTTTTCCTGTTTCTCAGTTAATTTCTCAATACATGGTGTCCTCATTACTTCAAAAATAGACCATTCTTTTGGCGAATTGTACAAAATGTGATCCTAAGTATCTCAAGGTGTCGTTTCTTTGTGTCTTTATACGTATTTATTAATTTTATTAACTCAGTAGCCCTTTAACAATTATACATCAGCTCCCAAGTGGATTTTGTTATTCTAGACTAGGTGAAATATAAGCAGAAACCGTATTAGCAATGGAAGAGTGATATAACACATGAGCTACTAAAGAAAGGATTCAGGTTCTGAATGAGAAGTTATAAATATAAAGCTCTATGTAAGTTTCCACTTGTAAAATTCTGATGGAGAATGTTCATTTGTCATAATTTTTTGTGCTTTCTGAAATAATCTAACCTATCATAATGGATGTTGTGAAAATACAAATAAAGTTTCACAGGAAAGGGAAACCTGTAACATACAGATGATACAATGGACATAACAATTTTAATTTTTAAAATGTGCTGCACGGTTGTTTTTTAACCATTCAGAGAACTTTTATCTCAAAAGCCACTATTCACGTTCAATCTGCACAATAAAAGAAGTAGCTCTAACTCATATAGCTATAAAGTTAACTGCAGTTAATTGTCAATCTTCCTTTATGTTTTGCAATTAAACTACTTTTGCTAATGGTTTTCAGTCCCTGGGTTATTTTTTTGGTTCTCAACAAATCTGTTAACAAGGAATGAGAAGCAGAGAAGCGTGTGCCCATCATTTGTCAAATTTGCTAACTTCTTTTAAAGCACCTTTGCTAAAATGCTTCGAAGGACAGTAAGTGAAAAACTACTGGCAAAACCAATGTTCTTTAAAACATGACTCATCGATTTAATGTATTCATGTCACCTCTGTTCCTCATGGAGAACCCACAGTTGGTTGTAATACTCATAGAGTGCCAGACAGCAATGTGAGGATAAAGACATGCAATCTCTGTTTCTATTTGTAAAAGTTCTTTCTGTATTTTTATTAAGTTGATACTTGCACTATATAATGTCAATGTCTACTGACATTGGTAATATTCTTGACTTTTAAAATTTGATTATAAGAATTGATTTTATATTTTGGTCAACAGATTTTCCACATGACATATGATCTCGCCAGCGCTGTGGTGAGAATTTTTAACCTCATCGGCATGATGCTGCTCCTGTGCCACTGGGATGGCTGTCTTCAGTTCTTGGTACCACTGCTGCAGGACTTTCCACCAGATTGCTGGGTGTCTCTAAATGAGATGGTTGTAAGTAATTCGTATTATTTTACACTGTGTTTTCTACGTTTTGCCAACAAGTTCTAAATATTTATGTTAGAATGATCTAATTAGCCCCATAAATGGTGAGAGAAAACTTAATTTTGCTTCTATGGATATAAAATCAGACGTTTCTGTTTCTAGAGCTAAAGTTTATTTACATGAAATGTTCCAGGGGGATGTATATGTTACAGCCTCTATTTTTTAGATATCTTACTCTGTGTATATTGAGACATTTTATTTCAAAGGTACACACACATATAGTCATAGTATTGTACAACATTCTTTTAAAAATGCCTACTGCTCAGAATAACTTCTTTCTTTCAACATGATTTTAGCATTTACTGTGTTCAAGACATGCAATTCTAGGCATTGTAAACATGCAGACATGTTTCATCAATGTAAATGCAAATGAGATATGTATGACATGCAATGATATTTCAGATAGTACTTCCTTCTAGTGAAAACATCATGGGAAAGATAGCCTTTAAACTTTACCATAAAAGACATGTAAATATAAAAATGTCTGTGAAATAGAAATTTGATTTACATAGTTAAGTGTACTTATATTCACATTTAATTTTAAGAGCATTCATTTTGATATACATAGTGCAACACTCACAAAGGAATGAAACAATTGTGAATTTTTTTTAAAATTAATTATTTATTTATTTTTGGCTGTGTTGGGTCTTCGTTTCTGTGCGAGGGCTTTCTCTAGTTGCGGCGAGCAGGGGCCACTCTTCATCACGGTGCGCGGGCCTCTCACTGTCGCGGCCTCTCTTGTTGCGGAGCACAAGCTCCAGACACACAGGCTCAGTAGTTGTGGCTCACGGGCCTAGTTGCTCCGCGGCATGTAGGATCCTCACAGACCAGGTCTCGAACCCGTGTCCCCTGCATTGGCAGGCAGATTCTCAACCACTGTGCCACCAGGGAGGCCCGTGAATATTTTTAATATATATATTCACAGATATTTGTTCTCTCTTTAAGTTCTCATATTTTCTTCTTGCATTACATTTTAATTACCTTATATTTAATAAAACGTTATTTAAGTTAACTGCACATCAGAATAGCCTTCTCTTATGTTTCACATTTTATA
The DNA here is from genome assembly GCF_949774975.1 of Lagenorhynchus albirostris. NCBI lineage: Eukaryota > Metazoa > Chordata > Mammalia > Artiodactyla > Delphinidae > Lagenorhynchus > Lagenorhynchus albirostris. The sequence continues at coordinate 37,541,405 of NC_083097.1, read as the reverse complement.
GGTGGTAAATTTTATGAGACTTTCACAGAATTTTAACTTTGGCATAAATCGAACACCCTCTTCTTTTCCGGACTGTTCTATTATTAATTTCATAGATTGTTATTGTAAAAATGACATAGACATCTTAAGAATATACATTTTTGTCTCCTAACCAATGAAGCTCAGGCTTTGTGTTTGAAGGCAAGAGGGGTTACAGCACATGTTGAGAAGAATGTCTTGTTTTCTCCCTTTTGTCTCTTCTTGCCTACGTATTTTTCTCCCTTCCTCCCTCCCTCCTTTCCTCCATTCTTTATTCCTTTCACTCCTTTCTTTGAGGCCCAGTATTCACCTGGATCTCTCCTTCATTTCATTCATATCTGCTTAAATGTCACTGCCTCACAGAAGCCTTCCCTAACCACCCTAATATATTACCCAATTTGTTTATATTTTATCTTAAAAGAATTTAGCAACACACACACACATGGGCATGCACACACACACACTTATTTGTTATTTATATTTTTCTGTGTTCCCCACACCAGAGCATAAGTGCCATTCAGTCAAAGAATTTGTCTGGATTTTGTTCTATACTTTATCTCCACTGCCTACAACAGTGCCAAACATAGTAATTTGTTGTAACCTAGTCACTTATCATCAAAAGTTTGAGAAATGTTCTTTATGGAACTTTCTGTATCTAAAAAACAAACCAAGGAGTTTGATGAACTCAGTTTTCAAATCTGTGTAGTCTCATTGATTATAGATCTGTCACTTTTCTTATCACTGAAGAAGCAAACATAAAGACAGTACTAAGATATTTGGGGATGAGGAAAAAACAACGGCTCTTATAAACTCACGGCTGACTGAGTGAATAATTATAAAAAACACTAACACCGCTGCCAAAAGATGATTCATCATTGGCACCAACTAATATTTAAGTTTGCAAATAATTATTATTTTAAATTTTCTCTATGTATCTTTTAAAAAATAGCAATTGTCATTATTGAAAGAGTAAAGGAATTGTTATTAGGTATCCATAAATGGCATATAATTGTATAATTATAATATTAGGAAATATACTAGTTAATATGTGTAGTGGTAAACACATTTAATGAAGAAAAATTTTAATGTCTTGCTCATTTTTCTTTAAATGCCTGTATATGTGCCCATTTGTGTCTGTGTTTGTTTTTAATCTAACATAGTCAAACCTTTGCTATATTCTGATGTTGAACAAAATACCTTTCCTGAATTTGCAATTTGCTTCTTGGGTTTTTTTCTTTTGGCTGCAGTTTTACTTAGGAAATTGGCTCCCATTTTCTTTCACATTTATTTAATATTATTTCCACGTCTAACTCTAACGTAGAGCGTAGGAAAGAGTTAAGTCTTACATTCAACTATAAGGACCAGAAATTCTTCTATATTGTGAATATTAGTGATATGAAAGAGATAATAACCATAAAAAAGACAATTTTTAATCAGTAGAGAATCTCAATAGTATCTTTTGACCTTGAAGATATTATTTTCTATCCTAAAGTTATTGAGTTCTCAAAAAACTTCCATCCATCACAACAAAACAGAGAAAAGTGTATTTACATACAAAGAGGGTTATAAAGGAGAAATGAAAATCCAATATAAGAAAAAAGCACTCTATATTTACATATCATGCTTACTGTATACAAACCCCAGTGCTCTGAGAAAGGCTATCTTATTTGGTCCTCACAGCAGAAAAATGAGGTATGCACTATTTTCCTCCATTTTGCAGTTCAGAAAACTGAGATTTTTAGAGGTTAAACTAATTGTTCAGTGTCACACATGTAGTAGATTATAGAATCAAGATTAGAATGCATATCTATCTGACTCTATAATTTCTGTTCTAAACTACGTTAGAATACCTTATGTTGCACAGATTATAGAAAACAGTTTAAAAAAGTAGTTACAAAAAAAGAAACTTGTAGTCACAGCACACCTATTATAGTAAAAAGTCACTTGAAAATCAGCATTTGAGCTTTGATACTAAAAAGTGGCAAGACTGATATGAGACGTAGATGTAGAAAAAGAAAATCATATTGGGAAGGCCAAAACTGGGAAGCCAGATCAGGGTGGATGCAGGACATGATTGATGCTAGTCATTTTGGGGTCTGGGCTTGACAATTGTGCTTTAACATTTGACATTGGTACTAAATGATTTAAGATAATGATTAGGTAGAGTGTGCAGCGAATTCCTTATGCCTTCCTTCTTTTCCATATCATGCTCTTAAATGATTTATATTTTTAAGTACTATTTTGAATCCTCCTTAACCATTTTTGCATTTATATCTATATTCTTATTTTCATATATATATATTTTAAATCTTTCTTAAACACATTTGCATGTATATCTATACCCTTATCTCTCTATATATTTAAATCCTCCTTAATGATGTTTACATTTGTATTTATATCCTTATCTACATTTATACATTACTAGCTAGTTATCCATATATGCCCTAAGATGACAAATTCAGAGGCATTGCCATAACCGTACTATATCACTAACTGGTAATTTGTTCAATATATTTATTGTTATATTAACTATTTCTAATCTGCATTTTATTCCATAGAAGTAAGCCCAATTCTTCTTAGCTAATTCCTTTCCAGTCCTTATAAATTCCACTAAAATAATTGCTTAAGTAATGTTTTTTAAAAAGTCAGTCACTCCATTTTTATATAACTGATTCATTTTGCTGTGCAGTAGAAGCTAACACAACATTGTAAAGCAACTATACTTCAATAAAACTTAATTTAAAAAAAGTCAATCACTAACCATGGTGGGCTACTTGAACTGAAGAGGTAAGAGATACTGACTTGCAAAATGCAACCTGAATAGGAATTAATCTTGCTATGCATTTGTAATATTTGCTTTTGTTTCATTCAAGAAATGTTTGAATTATAGATTTCTGTCTGAAAATCTTGGATTTGCCAGATAATTAATGTTTAACAAGATTAATTTTGAAAATCTTGTCATTCCCATGATATTTTGTGACTGTGTTTTAGGTGTATCACACACACTAAAATGGTAACATTTGATAATTAAAGGGATCAGAGGCAATGGGTTTTTGGTCTAAATTATAAAATATTATAAAATACTCATTTGAGAATCTAACTAAGAAAATAAAAAATACAGTGCATCTGAACTTGCATATTAATCTTGACATAATTTAGGGAATGACTTTACAGAATAAAGAAGGATTTGCAGCTAAATAATACATTCCTAGAGCAATGCGTCTCTAATTGAAATCTTCAGGTTTCCTGTCAAGGAGTCTACAGGGTTTCTCCCAGCAATCTGGTAAATATATGGATACATGTTGGCAATAGTTTGAAATGTTTCAATGTAAGCATATTATGAATTTAGTATCAACCTAAATACAGCATCTGAATTTACCTTTGTGGTTGAAGTGCATTGTGCCATGAGGTGCTATATAAAATAATTCTGGCATATAGGCTTAATAAATACATGATCCATTTGTACCAAATGAAGGCTTAATGACATGATATTAGACGTTGTACAAATTTTTCACCATAGGCAAAATGGAGAAATAGGTTTGAAAACTAAGTCATTCATTACATAGTACATAATTTGTGTGTTAAACTACATACTCTAGGAAAACTAGTTCTATAATAATCATCACTATATTTACCTTGTATACAACTATTTGGTTTCAGCAAACAAAACAAAACAAAACATCATCCATCACAATAAATTTAAATTGAGATGTGTTTATTAATTTATTTTTGTTAATATTTTGTTTGTAAATTTATGTCTGTTTCAGCTTTACAAGAACTATAAGGATAAGAAACATATCTAGTTTTATAGTTGTGTTTATTTGAGTAATATCATCCTCAAAATGATTTAAGCCAACTCAAACATCATTCCTTATAATGTTTTATTTTCTTGTTATTTGAGGGAATCTATGCATTATTTCATCTTGAGAGATGCCATTCTAGAGGTCAAGCAATGTGCCTTATAAGTATCTGCGTACCCCACATGTCCTGTACCACTCTTGCACATATTACTAAGTAAATATTAATTATTTATAACAGAATGGGTAATTAACAGCAGCATTTGAAAATTATGTGTAAAGGAGTTATTCTATTATGCATTTAAAATGTTGTTCCTTGGATAATTTGTGTTATAATAATGTGTACATCAAATGATTTCTTCAAAGATATGTAATCACTTGACCAACTTGTGGGCAATATAACGTACTCAAAATTCATGAAATCCAAATCAATGAGCTTCTCGAGCCTTTCATTTCTATATAAATGACAATATTTTTCAGCAAAACGTTAAAATGTATGAACAATACTAACTAAGACTATCAGAGGAAAAAAAAAGATATAAAATGTCTGGAAGGGTCTAATTAATAAAACCTATGTGGAGAAAATAAGAGATTTGATTGAAAAATCTAGATTACTGTGCAATTTTATTTTCATTTGAGGCAATGTGTCAGGGACACTTACTAATAACCAAAAGGCCACACACTATGCACATTTTCTAGCTCCCTTCCAGTTGGATGGGGCCCTGTGATAGTGATGGTCAGTGGGCTCTGAGTGACAGTATCATATTTTACTTGTAAGTCTAAGCAGTGAAGAGCTGCTATGCAGTCCTCCAGTTATCTTTTTCCTCTCCAGAGGCTTGTCTTTTAATGTGTAAACCACACCATAATATAGCTTATCTTGGCTCTCCTAGACAGCAGAATAGAGAGGGAAAAAAGCTGGCAGAATTGAATTTATAGAGACACATTCCAGAATTGCGTCTACCCCTGCAACCTCTGTGATTTTAGGCAAATCGATTAACTTTACTGTACTTCAGCTATGAAATGAGGGTATATTATTTACTCTTTCACTTAAGCAATCTTATTGAGTACCTGCTTTGTGCCAGGCATTGTTGTAGGCGCTGAACAAGCAGTAGAGAATGACACAAAGTCCCTGAAATGAGGGTATATTATTTACTCTTTCACTTAAGCAATCTTATTGAGTACCTGCTTTGTGCCAGGCATTGTTGTAGGCGCTGAACAAGCAGTAGAGAATGACACAAAGTCCCTGCCGTCAGAGTGCTTACATTCTAAAGAGCTTTTGTTCATAGTACTTCTTCCTAGGTGTGAAAACTATACAGAGATTAGATAATTAGATTTCCTAATCTAAATGAATAGAAAATTGTGTACAAAAGTCATTAATATAAATTTGAATTGTGGCCTCTGTAATGTGAGCACTGCCCAAAGAGCAAGGAGACAAGTGCTAAGGAAGTATTGCCCTCTTTCTGCTTGCCAAGACAGGTACACTTGAAAATGTGGCCATTCTTCCAATTTTTCCCTCCCTAATTTAGCCACCCAGAGAGTGCTTTTTTTTTTTTTTTTAAACTCACATAACAGTGTGCTAGTGGCAGCCTTATGTGGATTGAGATTAAAGACTATAGGGGGTATAAACCAAGGGGTGTGGAGACACAAAATAGGGAGACTTGTATTTCCATTACTGTCAACTGGTTTTCGATCAGGAACATTCGACAAAGAGTGGGGATTGAGACTCCAGTCACTTTTAGCTCAAAAACTGTAATAGTCAAAATAAACGTGTGCTGGGGGGCTAGAGTAAAAAGAGCTGTTTATTGGTTTTAAGTGAATGATTTAGAGAAAAAAAAAGGAATACATATTATTCATATACAATTCCCCATATACAAGTAGAATACTGAAATTTAGGATGACTATATTATTATCTATTGATATTCTAGCAAATGCATAAAGATAAAATTAAAATAGATTCACTTTTTGTTTTACAAAGCCCATAAACTAATTAGATAATGACTGATTGAAATAATACAACTGAGATAATATAATTAAGACATGAAACTAGATACCTCTTAATTAAAAATATATTTCTCCTCTCTTGAGGTCTAGCAATGTATTTCAGATTTGAATTCTATACATTATAAATTATAGTATTATATTACTGATTTTTTTTCTAAGTACAATGTGTTGCCTTAACAGAATGTTTTAAAGCCCTAACAAGATGTAATTAATTTGCTGACAAGTCACTATGTAGCTTTACTGAGAAAAAAAGTGCATTCATAGCTCTGATGAGTTATAATAACAAAGTAGGTCAGCAGACTGCTGAGTGCTGTGATTCTCCTTTGTTGTCCTGTTTCTGCCTATTAGGAAAGCCAGCCTGGTGACTCTTCTCTATTAGATAGAAACACAACCTCTTCACAAAAGTGAAACAATTCACATGGTGTCTTCTTCCTTGTCAGACATGTATTCTTTTAGGGGAATCAACATATGGAAATAAATCATAATCTGACATTTTGTTTTCAAATGAAATGTACATTTCAGAAAATCTCTAACATGAATTATAGTTCCATAATAGAGAAGGATAAAGGATATTACTTAAATTATATATTAGCTATGACTATAGTAAGATGCTTCAGTGATAACAAGACCAATCCATAAGTTCTAAAATTAGTTTTCTTATATAGACTAGCTTTCAAATTTTAAGCAACCAATGGCTAGACCAAGCTCCATTCATGACATTACTTTATCTAACAAGTGGCACCAACTAAAATTGGAAAAGAAACAAAATATCTTACAGTTCAATATTTTCTCCAGGAAGATTAATTTACTAGACTTTGCTCTCCATCTGCATATATATTATATATATATCATATATATGAATTTTGTGGAGACTTTCACAGATGTAATGGTACATGTAACACATTATTGTGTCTATTCTAAATAAAAGGAAAGCACATTCATTCCCATTTTGCAAATGAATAGTCTGACCCAGAGAATTGTTATTAGATTTACATAAAGCCAGAAGCAGACAGTATGGGAACTGATGATGAAATCAATTTTTTCCCCTGAATTAATGCTGAACCTACCATAGCATTTTACTTCATGCGCCCCAAAGACCTTCATCCATCATAAGTTGTCAATTCATGTTTACAGAAAACAACTATAAATTGATTGTACCAGTGTAAGAACTTGGAATATATATGAAAATATTTGAAAAACTCATTGCGTTTTGTATGTGTATGTTTGTTTTTAAGGTTTCTCGTTTTACTACTTTCATAAAACTGAAAATCTGGCAAAGAAAAGATATTTTAACTTCCCATTTATTCTGAATTTCTCATTTACTTAGGTATCACATGACATGAAGAAAGCCACGAAATAAGTGAGGGATATAAGAAAACAACAGTGGGAACATTATCTGAATCTTAGCATAAACATTTTCATAGTCCCATTATATACTCCATTATTTCTGAGTAGTTTTTAAAGATGCAATATATGCTGGAAATGAGTAATCACTATGAAAAATTGAATTTGGCTTGTGAACCTTTATTTTATTTCAGTTATTTTATATATATATTTACAATGTGCCAAAGAGTATAGGCAATTTATCAAATAAGATATTAAGAATATGTACTAGAATCATTGGCTGGTCTTCTTTATGCTTTGAGAATATAGAGATGGGTACAGTGTGACCAGCATTTAAATACTCTTCTAGTATTACCAGCCAGGTGCCTCTACCTAAGGAAGCTCTACCTAAGGAAGAGTTAATTAGCACCTGATTCTGCTGTACAACCTGCTGACTCATTCCATGCCTAGAGTTGTGAGCACATTCATCTGTGGACTGTAACCGTTTATTCTAATTGTATAAGCTTGATAATGATGAAAAAATCACATAGGAAAATTGAGAATTCACCACCACCACATCTTTGTAATTTATAAAAAGATATATAACAGTGAACCCCCATATAGCCTCTATACTCCAATAGCATCTTCCAGGGCATATCATAAAGCCAACAAAATTTTTCTCTAAATGTATTCTAATGATAGAAATAAATATTAATTGTAATATCTATTTACAGTATCCACCAAAGCAATTGACTTACATACACAGAGCATTTTGAGCTAGCCTTTGTGGTCAATGTGGTAATCTAAGATCATGATTCCTGCATGTTTGGAAAGGCCTTCCAGTATAAAAATTTTTTTTTAAAATTCTTTAATTTCAATTGTATTAAAATGAGGACACTATTCAGTTTGACCATTTCAGTTAGGAGTAAATAAACTATGTTTTCATCCTTTAGGTGATTTTTTTTTAAATGTATTTGTTCTAAGGTAAGCTATTGATTCATATTTTTAAAAAATATTTAGTTAAATAAAATTATAACATGATTGGGAAAAATACCATTTCAGGCAGTACCCATTACTAGCTCTCCACTACTCCCAAACTAAAACTAAAGCATTAATGCTCTATTAAATCATTACATTCTGTCTTGCACTTTTGTAATTCTGCTCTCAACTAGGTTATCAATTATTAAGGAAGAAGAAAAAAACAGAAATTTGGCATACGCATGTAATCAGTAAATCAAATTAAAGTTTGTATTATTCTATAACAATTATACAAGTCGTTCTCCTGAGGGTAACTTTCCATTTCACTCGTTGATGTTATAATTTGTCTATAAGTTTTCATTATTATTTAACCAGAAGATCAGAACTTTTTAAAAAATAGCTCTTTAGAAAATGATGAAAAAGATTCCATGTATTTATTTTTATACAATGAAATATATAAACATGGAAACCTTATAAACGATAGGTCTGGATACCATTTATATCTGAAAATTTATGAGAAGGACATGTTCTAATGTCTCCTAATGTATTTCTCTATCATTTAATTTGTATCATAATGCATTGGGTGAACAAATTTAGTGTTCTATAAGAATTAAATGACAACAAAATTTGAAAGAGAAAGGGGAAGATAAACCCATTATTTTACATAAGAATAAAAACTAAAAGACAAAAGTAGAAGATTAGGAACCAAATAGTTAATACAATAAAGATAGATAGCCTTTTCTCCTTTAGGCTTTGTTTCTACTGTTTAGGTCATCGGCCATTTTCACTAGATGTCTTTGAAGCCAGCTCTGTTTCTTCCAAAGGAAAGAAAACATACCTTTATCATCACCAGCTATTGTTTAAGATAGCTGGTTTCTTTTGCTGAGCTATAGTCTCGTTAAAATCTTTTATTTCTCATCTAGTAAGTAACAATATGTTCATGGGTATATTTCTACCAACTTTTTTTTATAAGAACCTATTACAGTACAGAGTTATAACTTCTACCAGGTATCTAATATTTAGTATATGCGAGAATTCCCTGGTGGTCCAGTTGTTAGGACTCCCCACTTCCACTGCAGGGGGCATGGGTTTGATCCCTGGTCGGGTAACTAAGATTCCGCATGCTGCGTGGCCAAAAAAAAAAAATTAGTATATGCAATCAGGTATTATTATTATTTGATTCTTTATGCATCTATCGGTTTTGTGACATTCATTCACAACCATGCTCAGCAAATTGTCTATATTCAGTTATGAATGAAGAGCTGATTAATTACAATGGCATAGCTTAACAATGCTTCTTTACCACTTAAAGATACTTTTACATACAATAACCAATGTTATGAATATATTATGACTAAAGGAGACATTCAAAAGATCTGGTAAAGTTCATAAAGAAAGTTGGTGATAGAACTACATCTAGGACAGGAGTCTCCCTACTTGCACTAGCCCCTATTTTCCATTAATGCATGAATGAATACTTGTTGAAAACTTTGAATGAAGAAATCATACATCCAGATGATTCAGTAAAATAGAAATTTCCTTCCTTTTCATTGCTTTCTTAATAGAGAGCTTACCAGACCCTTCTAAAGGAAATAGTTTGAGGATAGCCATAAGTAAAACACATGGCCTTGGATTTCCAATATTCTAATGTGTAGATAGGGACATAATGACACAAATTCTATGGTAGCACATCAAATTTGGTGGGTTAAGATACGTGATTGAAATATGGGTTTCTTTAATAAGAATTTGACCTAATTGGAGCAGACCATGTGTCAAGTAGGTGCCCATTTACTGGAAATCTAGTATGTTAGAGAAGATTGAAATAAAGAGGTATAGAGAAAACATTAATAAAGAGATATTATTTAAGGGACATGCAGAAGGTTCTAAGCTAGTTAAATGGGGGAGGGTTTGTGGCACATCATAGCACTGGGAATGGGTATCGGTGATGGAGACTGCACACTTACTCTCCTTAAAGCAGAATATTGACAAATTCTTGCCTAATGGACAAAATTATTTCCTAAAGCAAGCAGCAGTGATGAGCGTCTATTTCAAACAAAATTGAAGAATTTGTTGGTTAGTGATAAGTGATAAGAATCAGAAAGGAAGCATTCAAATAATCTTGAGCTAAATATGAGAAATGGTATTATTGTAAACTGGCTAAGCATGGTCAAGCTCTGGAAATAGATTGGTTAGATTCATCTACTGGTTCTCTCATACTTACCAGCTGTGTGACCTTGGATAAGAGACTTAGCCTATTTATGCCTTGGTTTTCTCATCTGTAATGTGGGGATGATGATTATATTTACTTCACAGAGTTTGGAGTAAATGAAGGAACTTATATGTGCCAAATATATAGAACAGTTCTTGTTAAATTTCTCAGCTCAATACACACAAGTTATTAATAGTTGTAGTTGTGTGTGAACTAGAGTTGATTTTTCTAGTCTATAAATTTGTACATAACCCTCCCATTAAAAAAAAAATAGTGATTTGAGAGCTTGAAGTAGAAGCAGATATACCATATACCTAGAAATATTAAATGGCATGGAAATAAAAAGTTTGTAATGCATAAGCCTGGGCAAAAACAAAAAAAAGGAAAAAACAGAATCTGAAAGTAAACCCTTGCTTTTATTTTCCTACCACCTACGGAAATACTAGAGAAAATGGTCTGAACCCATAATGATAGCTGTAAATAACATTTAGAATAAGAGAAACATTAATGACATTAATAAAAGTTGGAGCAAAGACCAGGAAATGGATACCCCGTTCACTTGGGATTCATGGAATGATAATAAATGATAATAAATGACAGAATGTGGAATACTTTCAATTTTGTTTAATAATGTCTTTTGTGAAGTGAAATATCAATATTTTAAACTGAGTAGACAGAAATAAACTCTAGGGAAATTGAACTCCAAGTCAATACGTTGGTACTCCAAATGGGCTGGACACCTGGCCCATGTGAATTGCACCTTAAAATGGTGATATCTTGGAGAAGAAATGGTGGACTGATTGCATAGTTTCTTTCATAAACCATGAAAATGGGCAAAGCACTGATTGTCCATGGTATATGTAAATAATGCATGAATTGACAAAAAGAGAATGAAGAAAGATGCTGCTAATTACAATCTGATATGTTTGATGTTAATTCCAAACAAGACTCTGCACGAAATTATAAAATAAATTGTTTGTGAGTACTGAGAAAAGGTTTATGTTTATTTAATGAAAGCAAGTCAAAACAGAGCAGCCTTTTTCTCATTTTTATTCTTTTATATATAAGATATGAAAAAAAAAGATTTGTTGAAAACCTTGCTAAGGACATATGCAAGTCCACTATTTCCTTTTTGAGATGAACATTAGACTGGTACATGCAGTTTATAGAAGGCTTTCTGCAAGGTTTTTCATGACATCTTATTATGAAATATTTGGACTAACAAAAATAGAATTGGATGGATTAATAAGTGGCTGAGTGCATGTTTTCTGCTCTCACACACTAAAATGTAGATTAATAGATTGATGTCAATATAGAAGATGTTTAGTGGATGCTTGCAAGATATGATGTCTTTTCAACATATTAATGTGATCTGAGGTGTTTTCAGCATATCAATAATAATTTGACTCAAGCCACCAATGATGCAGCCAACACGGAACAAAAAAGACATGACTAATATACCATGTTATAGATTCGTATTTAAGAAGATATTGTTATATAGGAAAATGAACCAAATCTAATAGAATGGATTTTTTTAATGTTGCCAAACATAAGGTCTTATAATAAGAATCAAAAAAAAAAGAAAGGAAAAAGACAAATACAGGAATCAGACATGGCTCAGTCAAGGATATTAAAAAAACATAGGATTTTGGTGACTATAATTTCAATATATGTCAATAATTGAGATACTGTCCATGTTAAATAAATTTAAAAATCCTAACCGTCAATACTTTTAAAAGAAAAAGAATTAATTTTGGGTATCAAATTCTAAGATCTTATAATTGTACAGGTAATTATTTTCTCTACAAAAAAGGACATATTTATTTATTTACTTATTTGGCTGCATTGGGTCTTTGTGCCTGTACGTGGGCTTTCTCTAGTCGCCGCGAGCGGGGGCTACACTTCATTGCGGTCCGCGGGCTTCTCTTTGCAGTGGCTTCTCTTGTTGTGGAGTGCTCTAGGCACGCGGGCTTCAGTAGTTCTGGCACGCGGGTTCAGTAGTTGTGGCTCGCAGGCTCAGTAGTTGTGGAGCACGGGCTTAGTTGCTCCACGGCATGTGGGATCTTCCCAGACCAGGGCTCGAACCCGTGTCCCCTCCATTGGCAGGTGGATTCTTAACCACTGTGCCACCAGAGAAGCCCCGGCAATTACTTTCTGATCAGAAGACAACCAATTAATTATCTCTTTCTTTTTTCCCTAATATCTTTATTGGAGTATGATTGCTTTAGAATGGTGTGTAAGTTTCTGCTGTATAACAAAGTGAATCAGCTATACATATACATATATCCCCATATCTCCTCCCTCTTGCGTCTCCCTCTCACCCTCCCTATCCCACCCCTCTAGGTGGTCACAAAGCACCAAGCTGATCTCCCTGTGCTATGCGGCTGCTTCCTACTAGCTATCTATTTTACATTTGGTAGTGTATGTATGTCCATGCCACTCTCTCACTTCATCCTAGCTTACCCTTTCCCCTCCCCATGTCCTTAAGTGCATTATCTACGTCCTCATCTTTATTCCTGTGAAATATAAATCCTCACTGGTTATCTTTTATTCCTGAAATTATGCTTTTAAAACTATTTTTGATCCATTAATAAATTCATTTGTATGTAAGACAAATTAAGGACATTGTGACTCATTAATAATCAATTTTGATTTTCAATATCCATTTTTCTCAAATAGCTCACTTTATTATTTAACAGAGTGTATAGGCATTAAGAAAGCATTAAAGCACATTTACATATTGTAAAAACCTAGGGAGAGTGCAGCTGAGAGAATGGAATTATGCCAAATTGAACAAAAGAGATTTCATTATTTTTACACTTAATCTTTTCAATTATGTAAACAGGAAACAAAGCCTCCTTGTTTGCAATGTGTCTTTCTTTGTAGTACATCACTTACTCTGTAGCTGAATTTAGTTCATAAATTTATATCACTCATTTTGACAGATCACTCTGATGAATTCCTTGATTGAGAAACTTAGAAGTAATGTGGCTCTGCTTCCACAAACCATTAACATCTTGTCTCATTTGTTCTATTTTTCTTTATTACTTGTAATAAGAAAAATCTTTAAAATTATAACAAAAATATTCTCCTAGAATAATTAGTCATTTGCCAGTTTCCATTTGGGGCATGATCAGAGCAAAAGATAACTTATTGTTTAGGTTGCCGGAAGAAAGTCAGAAGCTGCATATTTCACATTTGACTTCACCAAAAATAATGCCATTTTTAATATAATTGTGATGCATCTGTTTGTTTTTTTCATTGCAGCCAAGTTATGGAAAATCAAACTTACAGTGGCTTAAAATGCTTATCTCTTTATTTAGAGATAAAAGAGATACTAGATCATAAGTTAACTCATCCTCTCTCTATGAATCTTTCATTTGTGAAATTACATTTCTTTAGAAAATCCAGAGCAAAGTTGGGAGAAGGGATATGAAATAAACAACCAATCAACCAAACACCTGTAACCAATTTCATCAATATTAATAGAACACAACTAATCACAGCCTTTATATAGCTCATTTTTTCACTTATTTCCCAATAATTTGATGCAAGAGAGTTCAACAGCAAGAGAAATGGGGAAAGTATCTGAAATTTATTCTAAAAATTAATTCTTGACTATGGAATTAATGCAAGTTCAGCCCAGTCTAGCATAATGTCCCATGCTATACTTCATGGGACATACTACAGTTGCATATACAACATAATACAAAAAATCTTGCTTATCAAATAGTTATGTAATATATTTTAGAATGTAATATATTTTAGAATATTACATTTAACATGACAGGAATGAAAAATATTTCACCAACTTTTTTTTTAACATCTTTATTGGGGTATAATTGCTTTACAATGGTGTGTTAGTTTCCGCTTTATAACAAAGTGAATCAGTTATACATATACATATGTTCCCATATCTCTTTCCTCTTGCGTCTCCCTCCCTCCCACCCTCCCTATCCCACCCCTCCAGGCGGTCACAAAGCACCAAGCCGATATCCCTGTGCCATGCGGCTGCTTCCCACTAGCTATCTACCTTACGTTTGGTAGTGTATATATGTCCATGCCTCTCTCTCGCCCTGTCACAGCTCACCCTTCCCCCTCCCCATATCCTCAAGTCCGTTCTCCAGTAGGTCTGTGTCTTTATTCCTGTCTTACCCCTAGGTTCTTCATGACATTTTTTTTTCTTAAATTCCATATATATGTGTTAGCATATGGTATTTGTCTTTCTCTTTCTGACTTACTTCACTCTGTATGACAGACTCTAGGTCTATCCACCTCATTACAAGTAGCTCAATTTCGTTTCTTTTTATGGCTGAGTAATATTCCATTGTATATATGTGCCACATCTTCTTTATCCATTCATCCGATGATGGGCACTTAGGTTGTTTCCATCTCCGGGCTATTGTAAATAGAGCTGCAATTAACATTTTGATACATGACTCTTTTTGAATTTTGGTTTTCTCAGGGTATATGCCCAGTAGTGGGATTGCTAGGTCATATGGTAGTTCTATTTGTAGTTTTTTAAGGAACCTCCATACTGTTCTCCATAGCGGCTGAACCAATTCACATTCCCACCAGCAGTGCAAAAGTGTTCCCTTTTCTCCACACCCTCTCCAGCATTTATTGTTTCTAGATTTTTTGATGATGGCCATTCTGACTGGTGTGAGATGATATCTCATTGTAGTTTTGATTTGCATTTCTCTAATGATTAATGATGTTGAGCATTCTTTCATGTGTTTGTTGGCAGTCTGTATATCTTCTTTGGAGAAATGTCTATTTAGGTCTTCTGTCCATTTTTGGATTGGGTTGTTTGTTTTTTTGTTATTGAGCTGCATAAGCTGCTTGTAAATTTTGGAGATTAATCCTTTGTCAGTTGCTTCATTTGCAAATATTTTCTCCCATTCTGAGGGTTGTCTTTTGGTCTTATTTATGGTTTCCTTTGCTGTGCAAAAGCTTTGACGTTTCATTAGGTCCCATTTGTTTATTTTTGATTTTATTTCCATTTCTCTAGGAGGTGGGTCAAAAAGGATCTTGCTGTGATTTATGTCATAGAGTGTTCTGCCTATGTTTTCCTCTAAGAGTTTGATAGTTTCTGGCCTTACATTTAGGTCTTTAATCCATTTTGAGCTTATTTTTGTGTATGGTGTTAGGGAGTGATCTAATCTCATACTTTTACATGTACCTGTCCAGTTTTCCCAGCACCACTTATTGAAGAGGCTGTCCTTTCTCCAAAAATTGCATGTTACTACAAGAGTCAACTAAGTCAGCAAAAATAACCAGTAATTTTTGTTTTCTAAATATACAATTTAATATGTAAATTGGACTGCACATAGAAAATTCTTTAATAATCACATGAAAACTTGAGGCTATCAAATTAAACTAGCATTTGAAAAATAAATAAAAATAACTAAAAAAGAAAATGCAGTCAGTTCAATCAAAAGGTTTTAGTCAAACACTATCTGATCTAACCAAATTGACTTCAAAATAGATAGCAAACTTAAATGCCTAATGAGCCAATACAGTAATATAGATGCATGAATTAGAGCCAGTGTAAAACAAAAAGCAACGTCTTGCCTCTGGTGAGCTAGGCAAAGCTTATCCTGTCTAAGGGACACACCTGCTCCTCAATTTCATCTGATAATTATCACATGGAAGTTTATACCCAGTGTTGGCCAGAACTATCAAGGAAAGCTGGATATTCAGATTTTTATGGGAAATGCCATAACTTTTTAGATATAGCAACTAATACACACACGGACACACAGAGACGTACACAGATACACATACACACACAGCATACCTTGTTTTATTTCACTTCAATATTTCATTTTGCAGATATTTATTGTGTTTTTTACAAATTGAAGGTTTGTGACAACCCCCTGCATTGAGCACATCTATCAGTGCCATTTTTCCAACAGCATTTGCTCATTTTGTGTCCCTGTGTCACATTTTGATAATTCTTGCAATATTTCAAATGTTTAAAATTTATTATTTTATTTGTTACGGTGATCTTGATCAGTAATTTTTGTTGTTATTGCAAAAGGATTACAACTCACTGAAGGCTTGGATGATGGTTAGCATTTTTTAGCAATAAAGTATTTCTTAATTAAGGTATATACATTGTTTTAGACATAATGCTACTATATACTTAATAGACTCCAGTGTAGTATAAACATAACTTTAATATGCACTGGGAAACAAAAAACTCCCTGTGACTTACTTTATTGTGATACTGGATTTATTTCAGTGGTTAGGAACCAAACCCGCAATATCTCTGAGGTGTGCCTATAAGCACAAAAATTATATATACATACACAAGTATATATACAAAATGTATATTATATTATTTAATTATATATACTTATGTATCATTGTACATCAATATTATTTTTTAAAAATAATGTATGCCAAAATAAAAAATGACAGCAAGCTTGATTTAGGTCCAGTAGGCCATCAGTTTCCAACTTCTGAAATTTATCATTTAGTTCATAAGGTTGAAACCAGGATTACATGCTTTGTCTCTGCATGCATTGGTCCTTTCAGATTCAGGCCCTAACAGAATTCCTCCTTTTTCCTCCATTTACAAAAGGGAAAAAAATCGATTAATGTAAAAGGGACCTGGGGAACATAGGAGAATGGGAATTTGTCCACATTAGTGACTCAGCCTGCTGTTAGTGATAAAATCGAAAACATATCCAGCATCTTAAATTTATCACTAGAGATGTTGTTCAGTTTTAACTATGTAGTGTCCAGGCTGTACTGAATACGATTTGGAAGAGTATCGTACAGTACTTAAGTATAAGACCTCCTCCCTCCACACCACAGGATCTGTTTGCATCCACTTATTTGCATGAGATTAGGATGCATTAGCAGCATTTATCTATCATCTATCTATCTATCTGTCTACTTATCTACCTGCTTACCTATTTATTTATTTATTGACTGACTATTCTTGTACCCACTGATCAAGTGGGAAAATAGACTGATAATCAAACAAAATCTTGCCCTAATAGTTGTCTATTTTTTCCCAGGAATATAGAAAATAAACAAAATAAAGAACTATAAAAGATAATCCCAGGCAGCACAAATCCTATTAAGAAACCTCAAAAGGGAGCACAATACAGTGACCTGGGTCAAGCAGATCTATTTAAAGGCGCGTAGTCCAGGATGAAGGGACAGCTGACTGGTGTAGCTGGAGTGGCGTGAGAGAGGAGTGCAAAAATGATGTTGGAAAGATATCCAGGGACCAGCCAAATCATAAAGGGTCTTGTAAACCGCTGGAAGATTTGGGGTTTTGTTCTCTGTAAAATGGAGAACTGAATGAGACCCAGTGGCCTACGCTGTGAAAACCCCTCCCACTGCAGAATGCAGAGAAGGGAGTCCTATTTTCCTATTTCACAGAACAAGTTACAACACCAGGCACTAAGGGGCAGGACTGTGAGAACATGTCTAAGTAAGGTGACAACAAGCAAGTGGTTGGGCCGCAGCAGTGGAGCCCAGAGCTGTGAAGAGGTCGGCTGTGTGTAATGAAAGCTGCAGGCAGCAGGGCAGAGCAAGGGAGTTTGACCTGAGTAGTGAGGTCCGGATGTGGGGCAGCAGCTGCCCTCCCCTGGGGAGAGCAAGGAAGCACAGTGGCCTATGTAAGTAGGTCAGACTGATCTGAAACATATGTGACATATTCCTTAGCATTTCAGGTGGAAGACGGGGCCTGAGTTTCTTTGGTCATGAAGGTGGGAGTGGCTAAGAACTTAATTTAGATATAAATACTAAGCTGACCTCATGTTTTTCTAAGGAGGGATAATTTGGGTAGATTTGTTCTTTTGTTATATCAGTCAGTCAATGAATATTAATTAATTGTCTGCTCTGTGCCGGGCACTATTGTAGGTACTATTATCCTGCCTTGGGAGTTCTACATTCTAATTGAACTTGTTCCTATACAAGGAATAATTGGGAGTAAGCCTGATTTTCTCAAGTATCATGTTCAGTGAAGAAAAACCAAAACAAATGTTTGATTTCTGGCAGTCTTGGAACTTTACTGATGCTTGAGCTCTTTGATTTGTTTCTGTCTTCATTATTTGAAAGATTCTCAACATGTATGCCTATTGAAGCTGATGCTTTGTCAATATGTATAATGACATAAAACATTAAGGTTTGGGCTTCCGTGGTGGCGCAGTGGTTGAGAGTCCGCCTGCCGATGCAGGAGACGCAGGTTCGCGCCCCGGTCTGGGAAGATCCCACATGCCGCGGAGTGGTTGGGCCCGTGAGCCATGGCCGCTGAGCCTACGCGTCTGGAGCCTGTGCTCCACAACGGGAGAGGCCACAACAGTGAGAGGCCCGCGTACCGCAAAAAAAAAAAAAAAAAAATTAATGTTTGATTTTTCTTTCTACCTTCCTTTAATCTCCTTTAATATCACTGCTTCTAGGAAGTCTCTGTTAAAGTACTCTGTGTACTTGCATTTATATCGACTGAAGTCGTTAGGAATCCATTTTTAAAAATTAGGCTACAATTGTAAAAGTAATATCCTGTTGGTTAACCGGCCATCTTCTTTTAACCCTGGAGAGCATCTTCCATGTCTCTATGAGCCATTTGCTCTATTTCACTCTTCTTATGTAGTGATACCGAGTAACAACTGCACGAAGGTCAAACGAAACCCTGTTTAAATAAAAGGGAAATTTGAATTTGACTCATTTCCTTCTAAAAAAGACAACAGATAACATATTAATTTGCAGTATTTCTCATTTTAGCTGATCATTATACTTCATTTTTTTCTTTTCCTAGATGAAAAAACTTACTAGAAAGTATTAAATCACTCTGTGTATTTAATTTGAAGGCTAAAATATCATTTGGCTTGTGCCATTTCTCTGATAATGATATAGTTTTTTTTATCAGATTTGCATGATAACCACTCTGAAGCTGAAACATATATGGAATTATGTCAGAGAGAGAGAGATTTTCTTTGAGGCGTATACTTCAGTTTAAGAAAAAGAAGTTACATTCAGGCTCCTATTTGTTTTTCTCTCTTCACTCCATCACCTAACACTTTTCTGAAAGAGAGAAAGCTGCAATTCAACTCATAAGGAAACTATTTCTTAGGTATCTTCCAGTGAAATTTTAATTGACTACTGGTAGTTGAAAACATAAAATAATCAATTTATTAAATGGAGATAGGGCTCTATTAACAATATAATCATGAAGCGAGAATGCACACAGAGCATTCACTGAAATATATCTTCCAGTTCTGCAGAAGAGTCACAATTTTCTTTTGACAAAAGAAAGCAATTCATGGAGCTTAAGCAGTACGCAGAAAATTGCAAAATTCTTTCAGTGCATTTGCTGTCATATTAAGCATCTGATAGCTGTGCATGATTATTTTCACAGAGGTTGCTAGGAAGAGAGACATAATTTAAATGCATATTCTTTCTGTAGCTACGGCTATGAGAAACATAGTTGGCACTACTGGGGACCAAAATAATTAGAGTATTCTTCAGCTTACTTGGCAATATTACTTAATATTTGTGCTCACTCTATGTTAGGAACCCTGATGCGCACCTCATCTCATTTAATCTTCACCAACTCTAAAGTGTGCATTGCTAATCTCAATTTTATAATAAAGATACTTGAGTTCTGAGTCCTTAATATCTCTACTGTAAATGGTAGAGCTGAGATTTAAGTCAGGTTCCATGCCTCAAAATCTCTTTCATGGCTTAGACATTGTCTCAACGTCAGGACTTTGTTGATTATTTAGTGTCTTAGCTGGGGCTGCCATTATAAAAAGAAAAGAATACCAGAGACTGGGCGGATTAAATGACACGTATTTATTTCTCACTGTTCTGGGGGCTAGAAAGTCCAAGATCAAGGTGTGTGTCATTTTGGTTCCTGGCAAAAGCTCTCTCCCAGGCTTGCAGATGACCATTTTCTCACCGTATCCTCACGTGGAGGAGAGAGCAAACTCTCTGGTCTCTTATCATAAGGTCTCATGACTAATGCCATCATGGAGACCTCACCCTTATGACCCCATCTAAACAAATTGCCTCCCAAAGGCTCCATCTCTAAATACCATCCCATTGGGGGTTAGGGCTTCAGCATAAGAACTTGGGCAAGTTGTGTGTGGAGGGGGTGGAGAGACACAATTCAGTACAGAGCAACTAGGTTGTTTTGATCCTTTCTTCCAGTTTAACCCCAGCCAGGCACATCTTTCAGGTGATCAAAATTGGATGTGTCAGTATGTTAATTTTTCATGTGTCATGGCAGCCAGTTGCTGATGGTCCTGCCTCCTGATATTCACACTTCACATATTGTACCAGGGTTGGTTTGTGTTACCCAGAAAAAAAAAAGGTAAAAGTGCATCTTCTATTCTCTCTCTCTCTCATCCCTTACTGGGGAGGGTGTGCATGGGGACCCACCTGCCATGTGTGAGATGCCTTGTGGAAAGGCACTAAAGCGTCCTGCCAACAGACATTAGTAGCTGAAACTGGGTCCTCAGCACTCCTTTGGACGGCGCGTGCCTGGCTTATTTTTGGACTGACTCTCTCATGGGAGATTCTGAGCAAGAGGTACCCAGCTAAGCTACTCCCTGATTCCTGATTCTCAGAGACTGTATGAGAAAATAAATGTTTGTTGCTTTAAGCTGGCAAAGTTGGAGGACATTTTCCTGCACAGCAATACATAACTGATGCACTTGGCATTATATTTTTTTACTTTATTTTATGTCAACCTAGCCAAAGCAGCCTTCAAGTCATTCTTCTTCTCCACTGAGAGCATCCCTCAAATCTTACATTCTTCATGAAAGTTTTTATTCACTTTGATACTCTCAGATTTTAAAGTTGTGTCCTGAGTTAAATGCATAATGTGACAAATTTGTCGTGTGCATACAATGAATGTGAATGTAGGTCATTAGGAAATATTCTTGAAAATAATAAAATAAGTAAAATGCCTCCACTATAAATTAAGAATTTGTGGTTATTTGGAACCAGAATAAAATCTGTCTTCTCACTAGCTTTGAAGAAATTATTACTAAGCAAATTAAAAAGCATTTATAAAGCAATTATACTCCAATAAAGATGTTAAAATAAATAAAATCAAAAGCATTTGTTTGTAAAAATAAAATATGTTAAGTAAAAACATTTCATAATTTATACTTTGTAATCATGTAATAGGAAGTTTACATTTACTCATGTCAATGATTATGACACAATGGAACTGATTCTCCTATGTGGCTTGAGCATATCCCATTTATTTATATCTAAAATTTGCATATGCATTACATTATTAACCTAATGTGTATACTTAAGCATATCTTTGCTAGTGTAATTCCCAATTGATACTTAAACTGGCATCAAAACTGCATTTCTTTCTAAAATACGCTGATGCTGACTTGCCACCAATTTTTAAAAATTAATGTATAGTTGATTTACAATGTGTTAGTTTCAGGTGTATAGCAAAGTGATTCCGTTATACATGTGCATGTATATATATATATTTTTTTGTCAGATTCTTTTCTATTATAGGTTATTACAAGATATGGAATGTAGTTCCCTGTGTCCCTGTGCTATGCAGTAGGTCCCTGTTGTTGATCTGTTTTATGTATAGTAATGTGTATCTGTTAATCCCAAACTCCTGAACACACTCACCTGGATCTAGAGTAGGGGTTTTTGATGTTTTAACATTGAGAAGGCAACATCATGCCAAGCAGAGTACTAGATAGAGAATTAGAAGGACTGAGCTTTAATCCAAGTTTTCCCTTTCTGCACTATTTAATCTTATAAATAGAACTTATTTTCTGTAAACTCTTTACTTATCTGTAAAATGAGGAAGTTGGACTATTAGTAGTTAGCCTTAGAATTCTTAGTATTCGGTGAAAAACTGAGGACCAATATGTCAAATAAATGACTATGTATAAAAAATAAAGTCTAACTGATCTGGCTGAAGTAAGAGTGGAGCCCTGGAGTCTAGGCTTCCATCTCCCCAAGTCCTTCAAAGGCCCTGTCAATGTTGGGAGCATGGTGTGACAACCTAATGGATTAGATGCTCTTTAGCACTATTGTATTTATAATATTACAAAATTTTATTCAGTAGAGACCAGTTAACAAATATGTTATTTGCCGTGGAAAATATAATCTGAATAAAGTGCTTTTCTTTTGGAGCTCTTGTCAATTCATAACCACTTCTTTTTACTAGCTTATGAATAAATATTACCATTTCATTGTCATATCATAATTAGTGACCTCTATACATAGGCCTATATCAAAATTCAACCAACCTGCCATGTGAAATAAATAAATGTAACAAGTGACACAGGTGTGATAAAATGCAGAACCTCCTCTCTTGTCTTAAGCATCAGATGTTTGAGCTAAGAAGAACATCTGGACCATCTCGTATAGTCTGTTGGGTTTAGGTAACAAATTCGTTATTGGCTGTGTGTGCTGGGCTTAAAGCCCATTGGACAAACCCTGAAACTCTGAGTAATCTACTGCCAACATAAAGTAAAAACTGTGGGAATGAGCAGATCTGTGCCATAAGGAGGCTTATCTGCTGACATTCACAGAAGCCGTACAGCATGTTGCACACAAGTACTGTCTCTGTATCCTTCAAGTCATGTGTTTATATACATATATATGTATGTTAAATATTTGTAAATACAGAGGAAATTGAAGCTTAGTCTTTTTTGTTAGCATGCGTGGGATAATTCAGGAAGTCCAGATAAAATGCTCAAATGATGGGATCTTCAGTATGGTTAAATTTTCTAATGAGCAGGAGTTCCATTTTGGTTTCGGGGGTGGTGGTGGTCTGTGAAGCAGATCTGAAATGCACACTCTCTTGAAAACATGCGAATATTTCATTTTCTGTAGTTTGTTTTTCCTTAAATGTTCTATAGAAGAAAACAATAGCTCTCATAATTATTAATTTTATCATGTTTGGGTGAGTTTATCTTTAATATCTTTTGCAGGGATTGTGAATTGACTTTTCTTTAAAGAATGTTAAAAGAAAATGTCATTGAGAATTTTGATTAGTAGATTTCAGATGATCAAAGTCTCATGTAATTCCTTTTATTCTCTTCATGGATTTTTAAACCCACACCCCATCTCCAAAAGTGTTATGAATGGCTAGTTTATTCTTTTATGTCTAACAGATCCCTTTGATTTTTAAAAAATTTAGTCCTTGTCATTAATAAAATCTAGTTGCCTGAGCCTTGTCTAGAATATAAATGTGATATTATCTTATTGATAGATTTTTCTAGCTGTTTTGCTGGAACCTATTTACCAAAAAGCAAAATCTATCTAATCTTCTTTCTTTATACATCACTTTACTAAAAAAAGGTGTTGTATGTTGGGATGAGTAATTTTTCAGAGGAAGTTAGAAAAGAAAATCAACTTTTTAAAACTTTGTAAAGTGAAATAATATATATGTATGTATATATCTACTAGTTCTTTTCTACAAAAGATACATCAGAGGAATAAAATGCCTTGATAATATTTAAGCTTAGGTCATCACATTCATGTCTTTATAAATTTTTCTGCACTAATAAATTTCCCTTTTTAGTACACAAATTAGTGATTTCATTATAAATTTGTAACATAAATTATATCTCAAATTAGATATTTTCTTACATCTTGCCAAAAATATAATTAATGTTATTCTTACTCTAATATATTGGATATTTTTCATTAGCCTTGATTTTGGGCCCTTTTGCATTAGTCTTAACCTAAAAATAATATGGCAAGTCCCATTTTAAGAGAAATAACAATAATCTATGATTACAATATTTTTTAATGCTCTGTTGGCTCTTTTGATAATAAGGACTGTAATTCTTTTAGAACATTACTATGATATATTATGAAAATAAACTTTATTTTGATTACTCTTTATTTTCCTTTTCAAAGTCGAAAGACCCAATGATGCCCTCTCCATTGAGTTGTTGTAAAATTTATAAACATTGTCTATAGAATGCTTAGCACATGCGGCATATAGTCAGCGCTCAAAAATTTTAGCCATTAGCAATTTAGTCTTTAGTCCCAAAATTTGACAAAACTGTCTATTTCAAATTCATCCATATTCTTCATCGTTGTTCAGTCTTTGGCCAAATACCTTCTCAGCCTACACCTTTTGATACTGACAATTCTAACTCTCATTTAATTTATTATCAGGAAAATGTCACCCCTATCCCTCCTGGTTGTATCTACTTTAATTTCTGTTTTCTGTTTTTTTGGAATTCTTCAGTTCCATTTTCCTCCTGGATCCCTACTGACTAAGCTTTGTCTGATGTGCAAGGAATAATAGTTTGTTTCATTTCAGAAGGATGCCTGGGAATATTCATTCCAGTACTGTGTAAGCCTTTTGGATTGAAATAATTCTAGGGCAAATGTTTTAGGGGGAAGAGCCCAAGTGTCTCTCCGGGGATGTTATCAATATTTAGGAACCCACCATCTTGTACAGCTTTATAAAAATGCAAATTTTACCACTTTCTTCATAAATCCTTACCTTGTGTCACAAGATTCAAATATTAAGTCTATAAATCCTCATAACCAACTTAAAATTCATTTCTTTTTACTGTCTCCAGAGAAGTGAAAAGCACTCTGAGCTGTAACCTGACACCTGCTATTAAATCACCTCTACTGAATACACCTTATAGGAAGAGAGCAATTCACCTTCATGTTTCTCTAACGCTGGGACACCACTCCAGTTTGATTGACTAGTGCACCGTGCATGTATAATCCTCCCCCTCAGATCCCATTGGTTAGATCTGAGGGTATACCAACAGTTTTTGCATTTTTTCCATGTGTGATATTTTATCAGTTTGAATTCAGTCATTCAGCAAAGATTAATTGAACACCTACTATAAATCAGGCATTCGCTAAGTCTTGCAAACAATGAAGAAAGGAAAGACATGTTTTGCATTTTAGATTCACTTCAAGAAAGGAAAACAACTAATCTGAAAAAGGTGTATTTCCTGAGCATTTCAACCTTCAGAAAAGCACATAATATTTGCACATTTCACCAGGCTAGCCACAAAAGAGGGGAAAGGAAAAGAAAGAAACACAAGCAACTATGCCTTCGTACCTGGAAAGAAAACATTGACTAAAGTATGATCTCATCACAAATCAGCAACTTGTTTTGGATAGCTGATGCTATTGGGGATGTCATTGCTACCTATGCTTTTTGTAATGAAAATTTCCCTAATTATCAAACAGAATTTGATGAATATTAGATGTTCTGTTCTTCTATACTCATTTAATTATCCAGAGATTTACAAGAAACAAAATTGGGGGATTTTTTAGGTGTTTGTTTTTATTTATGCCTAGAGGTAAAAAATACTTTGGACTTATAATTGGCTCAATTCTTATTTATATTGCTGCTTACAGTTCATTCTCTTGTCCTTCTTCCTAACATATCCAGCTTTGATGTCCTCACTGTTGTTAACTACCACTCCTTATTATAGTCCACCCCACTGCCTCTCCTTCCCATGCAAATTATTTCCTATGTTCCTTGAAGGATTCAGCTTCATGCTCACTATCACTGTGTCCACCAGTACACCTGATTTTTTTCTTGTGGATTTCAATATCCAAACAGATGACTCTTCCAGCACCTCAAACTCATCTCCTCCAGTGAACTTATCCTCCACTCTACCGCAGCTAGTCTTCACACACAAGTAGTCTTTTTTTTTGGCTTCATCATGCAGCATGTGGGAATCTCAGTTCCCGGACTAGGGATTGAACCCGTGCCCCATGTAGTGGAAGCTCAGAGCCCTAACCACTGGACCACCAGGGAATTCCCTTGCACAGCTAGTCTTTAGGCAAACATTTTTATTACCAATCTAATTCTCCTTCACAATCTCAACTTCAAATATCCTGCTTTCAAACCACCACCTCATAGTTTGCCAGCTCACTACATTTCCTCAATTCCAAAACTTCCAACACTTTTTACTGCCCACTGGAACCTTTAATCAATTAATTGACTGTATTTTCTTTTCCTTATCTTTCATGCAACTCATGTCCTCACTGTCCCTCCAGAATAGGTAAGAGTTCTCCCTCCCCAGCTATCAGCACCAGACAAAGTTTTAATACACAACCAGCACCAACTTGTCAGCTGTGTGTGTGACATCCTAGAAGTGAATTATCTAGTCCCAGTTGAAAGACCCCATATAAAGCTTCACAGATCAGGGATGAACCATTCTTGCTGATCTCTGCCCAAATTTTAGATCCCTGAGCGAAGTAAGTGATTGTTGTATTTTAAGCCAGTAAGTTTTACAATGACTTGTTATGTAATAATATATATTTGGTTATAGGGACAAAATCTTGATAATTTAATTGCTGTCATTTCTCAGAAACTCTGTGATTCTTGGAGTGCCATTTAAACTCTTCAAGCATCAATTTCATCATCTGGCAAAAAAAGACAATTATAATCTCTACCTCTTAAGGTTATTTTGAGAGCTAAATGAGATAATGCATTTAAAGTTCTTAGAATAGTCACTTAGCTTGTAATAATTTCTCATTCGTTTTTGGTGATTATTACTTTGTATAATAAGTACTTTCCTCAGGGTATAAAATCTTGTTTCCATCTTTTCTCTCAATCCTCTGTTCCTTTCTCTCTTCAGATTATATATAAAATATATTGTATATCTATATTTTATTAATATATTTTTAATCTTTTCTTGGTCTTTCCTATTGTTTTGTTTCTAATTCAGCTTTTTCTCTCCCATTTTAATGGACTGTTTTACTCATTCCTGCCTTTCTATCTTTCTTCTGTATCATCCCCAGGCCAAATTTGATTTTCAAAAGCTGTAGTGTGGTAATAATGTGTGAATTTAATAATACATGAAATATGTTAAATCATTACAAATCAGACAAAATGTTTAATATGAAAATGTGCAATTGCCTTTATTGCTAGCAAATCAAAATTAATAATTAAATGTGTGTACAAACTAGCTGTTAACCACTTAAATACAAAGTTTACTAATATAATTCATTTTTACAAATTCGTAAAGTGTACATGCTAAAGTAGAGTGACTTGAATATTTTTTAAAAAGTTAATGCTTCTGCATTGCTTCAAGTTAGCATTAAAATGATCAAAAAGCAGACATCCTAATAGAGAGGAAGAAAAAATAAACACCTGAATGACCTTGACATGGATAATCAAAATTTTAAATAGGAGAAAATTCAAAGCAGAAATGAACTCATAGTAGAAAATTTGAAACTGACTAAAATCATGTCTAAAATCAAATTGTACAGTGTTACTTAATTTACATATAGTGAGAATATGTAGAGCAATTTTTAAAAAATATCTACTAGTTATGTTTCAACTATGTGCCAGGGGCTTTGCATTCATTATCTTATTTAATCCTTGTAATGATTCTGCAAGTTTTATCTGCATTTTTATAAAGGATAACAGAGGCTCAGAGAGATTCAGCAGCCTCTCCAGTATAAAACAGCTAGTGAGAAGCCAAACACAAATTTTAAGGACCATCTCACTTTAAAGTATGCCCCCTCTTTCCACCATACTGCAGATTTTACAGGCTAAAGACAAAATGTTCTTTTTCAGAAAATGCCCTGAAATTTTGAAAATGGGAAGTAATCAAGAATTACCTCCATACAATCTTAGTAAAGTAGGATTTGTTCCCAGAGTCAAAGATTAGTTGAGCAAGGACATGAAATACTCCCTGTACTTTAAATGACTTAGAAAGAATGTCATTATGTATTGTACCATAAATCCAATCAGGTAGTTTCATCAATGCTAAATAATTAAAGTCTTTATGGGTTAATACTTAAATTGAAAGTGTTTTTCTAGTTTATATATCAAAGTTCAAGGTGACCTTTATTCTTTATAAGCATTTTACACTTTGTTTTAATTGTACAGATTTTTAAAAATAACTTGTAGCCAATAAGCACAAGTAAAAATAAAAGTAATTTAGTGGAACCATGCATTTGATATACAGATCCATATATTAGGAATATCACACTTTTCCACTACTGATTAAATCAATACAATGTTAAGACAATAAATTTTCTTCACAAATGATGTCATCAAAGTCCACAATTTGGTCAAACCTAATAAAACACCCCTATATTTGCAGGCTAATTTGCAGGAGAAAGTAGGGCTATCTAAAAGAAAAGGCTGAATAGATTTTGGAGAATACATAAGTATTCAGATATTTTAGAAAGAGGCAAAAGGATTTCTCTCAGCAGAGCAATTATAAAGCTTAAATGTTAAACCCAGAAAATTGTGGAGGGTGGAGGGTTTTTTGTTTTTTGTTTTGGGGTTTTTTTTTTTTTAGAGTTTTTAATAAACTAAAAGCTGGGTTTTAGACCATTGTTCATAAAAAATTTTTTTAAAAAATAAACTAGTGAACTACATTCAAAGGACAGCCATTAGGGTTTTTGTTTTTGTTGTTATTTGACATTTAAGGGTAGGAAATTGCAAGGTACAGTATGCAACTCTTGGTATTTTGGAAATGGGCAGCTGTAAAAAACAACTTAGGAAGTAAACATTTTTGAAAATATAGAGCTGACCAATGTCAGCTAGCTGTGTAGGAGTCAATTCACAGAAAATACTGCTATGCCAAAGCAATTTAACCTTATTTCATTTGGAGCACAGCAAGAATACTTGAATATACCTTTCATATTATAGCGTAATTCATATTGTAAATTATAGGCATATAAATGAATTATAGGCATGTAATATGAAGCACAGCAGGACAACTAAACTATGCCTTTCATAAAATAGGCATATACACTGCTGAGTTTTTGTTGTTTTGTGAAGTTAGATTATATTTTTCTTTTATATGCTCTGTAGTTAAAAATTTTCCTTTTCTTTCGGTTAATAGGTGATTGAAGAAGGAATGTGGTTTTTTTCCTCTGTAGTTAAATACAAAAACACATGAAACTTTTAGGGTTCATATGGTGAGCAGATATAAGTGCTTCTGTACGCTCTTCAGGGAAAAGGTCTTGTTAAAATTCGTGCTCCCATGAAAAGAAAGAGGAGCTTTATATGACTTATCATTCTCAGTTGCTCCATAATCCATTTGTTTGTATTGTTCCAAAGAAATGATCCTTAAAGGAGATGGAGAGAAAAAAGGCATTCAGAGTACATGTAAATATTGCAGTATAAGAGTCATACCCATTAGATCCATCACACTTTATCTAAAAAACTTTTCCCTTTCCAAACAGTTAAATAAAATTAACTGCAGGGAGAGATGAAGCCATTCTTTAGATGAGGCTAAAGAATGGAAGAAACTTGCTTGTCCAGGCTCAGGAAAGTAAATGTCTACTATCTTTTATCTCATTCTTACAGAATTACAGCAACACTGTTCATCACTCATTTTTGCTTCCACGTCATCAAGTTCTAAATCTTAGTTTGTTGTATGCTTTATGTGTGTTCCTTCTGCTATTCGCAAGTATTGGTCTGCTTCAAGTCATCATTATTTCAATTTAAATTGTAGGTAAAATCTTTTAGTAAATTTTCCAGCCTCTCCTTCTCTCTTTGCATGATTCCATATCACATCTCTTAATCAATTCATGAATCAATCAATAAAAATCAATCACTTTTCCAGTCCAGGATCACAGTGACTCTAATTCATTTCAGACTCTAATTCATTTCTAACCCTAACCCTAATCTTAATCCTACAGCATGGAATTACTTCAAAGCTCTTCCCCAAATGCCTCAAACATGTCATCTCTCACTGGTCCATTACTCAGCCCCTTACATGCTTGGTTGATCCTTTGCTCTCACTTATATGGAATTAGATTATTCTGTCCTGTATATCTGCCTTCTCCTTGCTCTTCCTTTCTCACTACCATCTTCGTATGAAATACGCTCTGCCATTTTCCCAGCTAAAATTATTAAATCACTCTGTAGTGCTTAAAAGTATTACCTGACATCATTACTAATATGTTTCCAGAAATTAACCTATAGTTATTTCATGCATTCTTGTTATTTATCTCCAAGTATTTAATGCAGGATTTTTGAGTTTATCAAATTATCCGATAATTGAATTTCTTAGTATTAAATGAAATACCAAACAGAGGATGTTAATCACTATTATGTGAATATAAATTTTATAAGTGCTTTATTGTGTGATGCACAATGTAAGAAGATACAAGCTGTTAACTGAGAGCATGCATCACTGTATTTGAATTTATGATAATGATTTTATACTATTCCTATCAACAATGGGCAAGTTTAAACATTTGGCAAGAAAATATCAAACCACCATGCATCCATTGTTAATTACTCATTATGTGTGAGGAACTATATGCTAGTAATTGTAGTAACATATCAATGCCATCTTTCCTGATTTCATTATGTTTACATACTAAGTACCCAAACTAAGGACCGTTCATGAGAATTATAAGAAATGACTCCTTGATTACAAACATCTTTTATCATTAGGGATGATGCAAATACTTTCCTATGAGTCATGGCACATATATTTATAAATCTGTGTATATATTATATAACTTATAGATATAATATATAAAATATGTACAATATTTTAAAAATGAGCATGTTTTCCATGATAAACAGTAGCAATAGAAATCATTCTTTTCTATTATTTATACATTTAAATAAATGTATTTATTAATGAAGACCTAAAATACTGAGACTACATTTTGTATTTTCGATAAATTTTCAACATTGTCAGCAATAAACAAAGTGAAAATATATATACTGGGAATATGTTAAGGTGTATTAAAGAAAACAAATCCCCAAATGCAGTTTAGAAAATAATTTAATATTTGTAATTTAATAGTGGCATTCCATCCCACCTTACTAGTGAATGTAATATTTTTCCCAGTCTTTGGAACAGTTTGGCAAATTTGTTTATTTAGAGTTGGTTTTTGTCCCTATAACTTTTGATTCTGAACCTTAGGTGGCCTTACTCAGAAGATAAATATTAATTTCCTAATTTCTATAGAAGTCATAAGCAC
Organism: Lagenorhynchus albirostris; assembly: GCF_949774975.1. Classification (NCBI taxonomy): domain Eukaryota; kingdom Metazoa; phylum Chordata; class Mammalia; order Artiodactyla; family Delphinidae; genus Lagenorhynchus; species Lagenorhynchus albirostris. Next base: position 37,510,157 of record NC_083097.1, on the reverse strand, counting down.
TTGGTTTCTTGGTGTATTTTTTAAAATGAAGCAATTAATGTGTAGAGTTAACTCTTAATCACAACTTTAATGTTTTTATTCTTTTAACGAACTTAGGGTTACCAGGAGGGAAGGATGGGGGGAAGGGATGGTTAGGGAGTTTGGGATCAACATGTACACACTGCTGTATTTAAAATGGATGACCAACAAGAACCTATTGTATAGCACAGGGAACTCTGCTTAATGTTATGTGGCAGCCTGGATGGGAGGGGAGTTTAGGGGAGAATGGATACATGAATATGCATGGCTGAGTCGCTTTGCTGTGCACCTGAAACTGTCACAACATTGTTAATCGGCTATACTCCAATATAAAATAAAAAGTAAAAAAAATAAATAAAGTAAATCAAAAAAACATTTTTTTTTTGTTTGTTTTTGCGGTACGCGGGCCTCTCACTATTGTGGTCTCTCCCGTTGCGGAGCACAGGCTCCGGACGCGCAGGCTCAGCGGCCATGGCTCACGGGCCCAGCCGCTCCGTGGCATGTGGGATCTTCCCGGACCGGGGCACGAACCCGTATCTCCTGCATCGGCAGGCGGACTCTCTCCCACTGCGCCACCAGGGAAGCCCAGTAAATCAGAATTTTTATGAAGTACTTTTTATAAACAATGAACTTGGCAAGATCAGGGAAAGTAAGTATGTGATCGACATAGTTCTCACTCTCGAAAAGGTTTAGCTGGGAAGAAAAGAGAAAGATAAAAATACATAATTTAAAGAATATCCCAAGAGAGTAGTTGAAGGTATTTTGGAGTTCTTACATTCAGAAACTCTTTAGTCAACCTCTGTCACGCGCCAGACCTGGGAGAAGTCCAGGCACATGATGGTGAACAAGGGAGACGGGAGCAGAAGTTGTTGTATGGATATGTTAGCAAGTGAATGTTTTACAAATGCAAATTGTCATAGCGGTTCCAAGGAAATGTTGCCACAGAAGAGGCAAAGACTGAGCTGAATTTTGAAGAACGGATAGATTTTAAATCTGTAGAAAGAGGGGAGGAGAGCTTCACAGACACACAGAATATAGTGAACAAAGATATCCCTTGAGAGGAACTCTGATTCAGAAAAGTCTACAGGTTGTTTGGGAGCGAGGAGGAACTTGGCTGCAATGTAGAATTTGTGGAGAAGCATGGAGATAAAGTTAGACAAGATAGAAAAGTAGACTGAGGCCTGATTGTGGGGTCCCTTGAGTGCTGGGCTGAAGGAAGCTGAGTTTAGGAGATAGTCACTGAAGGACTCTTATTTTATTTTATTTTTTTTGCGGTACGCGGGCCTCTCACTATTGTGGCCTCTCCTGTTGCGGAGCACAGCCTCGAGCCGCGCAGGCTCAGCGGCCGTGGCTCACGGGCCTAGCCGCTCCGCGGCATGTGTGATCTTCCCGGACTGGGGCACGAACCCGTGTCCCCTGCATCGGCAGGCGGACTCTCAACCACTGCGCCACCAGGGAAGCCCAAGGACTCTTATTTTTAAACTGCCTGCAGTAATCACTGCCTAGTCCCCTGTTTGAGCCTAATGTTTCTCCCATTAACATCTCAGCAATGCAAAAGTGGCTGCAGGGTAACTGAGGAAACTTGTGGATGGTAGAGTTGTAAAAGGGACGGGATAGTTGATGGATACATATTTTTTCAAGTTGATAAATTATGGCAAGTGAAAGGACAATTTGCTGACATTGGATTAGTTTAAAAAGTAAGCCTAAAAAATATTTATGAGATAGATATTAGACTTTTAGCCTGTTTAAGTCATATTGCATACATAGGTATCTCAAACTGATAAGGGGACTGTCCACACATACATACCTGTGGTTATAATTATTTAATAATTGTAAATTAGAAAATTTATATTCAACATTGAACTCTATATTTTTCAGATCCTCGCCTTTAAGAAGGAGTTGTAAAAACATACATGCATATCTAAACAGTATATTTTACAAAGCATACTGTTTGGTTTTTTGAACTTTATGGAAAGGTTTAATAAGCTCTATATTCATCTTGTTGGATCTGCTTCCTTCACGCATTATTTTGTTGACATATTCATCCCTGTCATTGCAATGTTACTGTAATTCACTTATTTTCAATGCAGCATAATATTCCACAATGCACCTATACTGTTTCTAGTTCTTTCCAATTAAAAGCCATGCTTCTGTGAACATTCTTCTTTACACACTTATTTGTGCAGGAGTTCCTCTTGGGTATCTAACTGTAAGTGGAATTGAGAAATTGTAAGATATGTAAATCAAATGAATTAAACAAGTTAGCTGTCACTTCTGGGTTTAGAAGTTAGAACCCTGTGTGGTTTTAGCATAGTCCTGGTAAATTTTGAGGGAATAGGTTGAATACAAGGTAAGGAAAGGGGAAGCAGGGTTTATTAGGGCACCTGAGTAGAACTCTGACCTGAATGTATCCAAGAGTATATGGTTTGTGTGAAACTTGATTATGTTCTGTTATGAGTTAGAGAAACACAGAAGACTTTATGTTACAGAAACATGAGATTGCGTTAAGTAAGCTCTACCAGGTAGGTAGAAAGGTAGGTGATCAAGGCTGGGTTGCCACTTCCATGATGTTATCAGATCCCGGCCTCCATCTGCCACAGAGTAAGACTGTTGCTGTCACTCTTGGGAAGACTTCCCTACCCCAGCCATCAAGTGCACATTTCAGGCAAGAAGAAGAGAAAGGGCAAAGGGCAGAAAAGGGCAACTCCAACTGAGATGGCCTCTTAGGTTTCCAGAAACTCCGCCCAGTAACTTGGACTTCCATCTCATTGACACATAGTGAATCACTTGGCTGTCCCATTCTTTCAGGAAGTATAAATAATGTCTTTAATTAAGCTGGGCATATTGTCACACCAAATTGTATGGGGTTCTGCAGGGGAAAAGGGGATGGATATTGATAAAGTGATCAGTGGTGTGCCACAGGATGCAAACAGAGTGTAAAATAGGCATCCGTTGTCTTATAATCAAACAAATCGTCTCTGTGTCTAGAATAATAGAAATACAAAATTTTAGAGGCAAAAATAAACCTTTCATTCCAGAAGTTCAAATTTGCTTTTTTAAAATGGAAAATGCTTAGAGAAGGTAAATAACTTTATTAAGTTCCTAGAATCATTAGTGACTGATCTCTTAAGCCAACATTTCTTGACTCTCAGGCAAGTTTACTTCTGTTTCCCCATGTATTCCTCCCCTTTCTACCAGAAGCACTACACAGGCAGGGTCCCCACAGAGAACACACATGGCATTCGCAAGTTGCCAAGCTGAAGGAAGTTTTATAAAAGAGGACTATTTACCAAGTTGTGAGTGGAATTTGGGGACCACGAGAGATAGCAGAGTGCCCAGGATGGTAATCACAGAACTGTTCCCAACACTAAAACCCAGAAAAGGGAGTCTTGTAGATGGGGCTGCATTGACAGGAGTAGTCACCTTTAACAGAAAACATAGCCCATGCATTCTCTTCAAAGCGGAAGCCCAAAATACTGACCACATTCTCCTTCCCTCTCATCATCTGTCAGGGTTTCCTGTTGACTTAATCCAACTGGAAGTCAGAAGCAAGGGAGCAAGTTACTGTGTAATCCAAATGGGTCAGTTTTCTGGGCAAAGGATAGGGTAGAGAGGGGTGAAGGACAGACATGGAAGTGCAGGCAGATTTCCAGCTAATTCTGAGATCTCCAATAGAAACACTCACTTATTTACTCAAATATCTTAGGGGACTTCTGGCTCTCAATTTTTCTAGCATCCTGGTTATCAGTACTCCTTTGGGCTTCTGGTTGACATGCTACCATTGGCTTCTTCCTCTCTCATTCCCTATGATGTGAGGGTATCAGCCTCTCCCATAGGGTGCTGATTTCTTGCATTCGAGGTACCTCCCAATAGCTACTTGCAAGTACTGGATAAACAGCCACTTGGTAAACTGTTCCAGTGTTCCCACGAGAGTCTCCCATCCTAGTAACTATGCCATAGCTCTTTCAGGATATGAAATAATAGCTCATATGGTCCCAGAGCAGTGTGGAAAATGAATCTGGAAAGACAAATAGATGATAGGCAACATAATCCCCATTAGAGTCTGCTTTTTCCTTTTTTGGTCCAGGATCAAAAGATGCAAAATTATATAGAAACTAATGGAGATTCATGTTTTTCCTTTGAAGAAAAATGATTATTTCAAACTTTTACTTCACACTGGTAAAAACACTAGTTTTTACTCTGATTGCATAATCTCAGTTTCTACATTTGGAAGGATGCTGTGGAGAGCATGAATTTGATAGCCAGAGCCCTAGGCCAGGAGCTGACAAGCCAAACTATGGCTCATGGGCCAAATCTGGCCCACTGTCTGTTTTTCTATAGACCACAAGGTTGAGATGATTTCTACATTTTTAAATGGTTGAAAAAATATCAAAAGAAGAAAAATATTTTGTTATAAATCCAAATTACATGAAATTCAAATTTCAGTGTCCACAAATAAAGCTTTTCTGGAACTGGGAAAAAAAAAAGAAATAACTCATAGTCCTTTTAAGTCTGTCTATCAAAGGAAGCTTATATAGTGTCATAGTGAACCACACTCTGAGCTCTCCTAAACAAGGCACAAGGTATTTGATTCTTTTAAGCAAACCCAGACTGCCACAAAAAGACATTCCTCCTAAATTCCTTAAAGTGTCCAAGGAGATACCTGGCAAAAACATAAGTTTTGCATCACTGGGGCTTCCTGGCACAAAGGGACACATGCAAAAAGAGCCCAAGGACACCACTATTTATCTCCTAATATTCTGTGCTGAAGATAAGTCACTCTAGTGTAAATGTGCAATTTATGCTCTGGTCTTACTCTGGTCAGTTATGCCAATGGCTTATAGAATTCGATATAAATCTCCAAATTAAAATAAAATACTTTTACAGAGAAGGCAAACTGCCTTGAGTTACACATTCTGCTCAAAGAAGCAATTCACAGATGGCTGATGTCCCTAAGCATAGTATTTTCTTCCATTTCCACGACTGCATTTGCTTTCTCTTCCCACATCTGCGTTAATCTTAGGATCCAGCTGTTGACAGTTATTTTGATTTATCAGCATCAGAATCTAAGTGGAAACTTATTATTATTTTCCTCACGGGCTTGCCAACCTACACCCATGCCCTTTTTCCTACTGTAACGTCATTTGGAAAAGATCAGATTGCTTGGTTTAAAAGCTGCATGTAAAACAATATTAAATAGATTACAAGTCCATTAATGCTTTCAGCATTATTTTTTAGCTCAGATGAGCTCTGATAGGTAATTATCCTTATTTTATATATTCATGCATAATATATATGACATATAGTTAATTATATATTAAAGTAAATAGAAGCATGTAAAATGGGGCAGACATGTTTAATGTTTATGTTTGCATATATTATTCAATAAATATAGTTTAATGAATATGTCTTCTCACCTTTCTTTGCTTGCATTTCAACATTATAATCACTTTTTCTTCTGGCATTCAAAATATGGCAGGACAGGATTAAAAGATAAATAGAGAAATGCGTTTTTATCTACTCACAAAATCAATTCACAAACTATTGTTGTTTTTTTCCCCTAAGATGTAATTCACATGAAAAGGTCACTTTGGAATTTTGAGGTGCCCCCTTTTCCCCATGCACACTTGTGTGGAGATACTGCTTTGCGTCACTCTAATAAGAGACGTTCCCTGTCCACCTCCAGCCTTGTCAACCTTACTTTGTAAAAATGTACACCACAGTATATTTAGAGTTTCTACTTTTTTCAACTTAGTGTTTGTCCAGTGGTCTGAACATGATTTTGAAATCCGCCTGACGGTTGTTGCTCCTGTTGCTTTTTGGTTTCTTATCCAGGAGGTGTTTAGAGGATTGAAATTTTCCACCATGAAGTCATACACCTTTAGCATGACCTTGATTTTTTTTTTTCCTCTGCACTAATGAGACCCTGGGTAGCTCTTATTTAAGGAAGCTGCTTTTGTATGCTTGGCCAAATTAAATTGACCATAGCTGATTATGAGTAATGTATTGTTTTATTTATTTATATTTCCCAGTATGTTCAAAAGGCCTTGAGAAAAACTCTTAGTTTTGCTTTGAGTGTCACAATCAAGAAGATTATACTGTATGCTTTCCAGTCACCTGCTGGAAGCAATGACCTTGTATTTATTTTAGCAATGAAACTGGATATAACACAACCGCTTTCTCTGCAATAGCTGTGGCATAACAAAACAGCAGTTTAAAGATCAACTACTACAGGACCTAGTAAACTCAAATTATAGATTCTGCCCCTAACTCTGAGCTTGACCTAACAGTGTGAAAAGCTGATAAAAAATGGTTCCCTGATAATTGCTGTATTTTTTCCAGAGAACAATATGTTACAGAAACATTACATTAACATAGTAGGCAGAAAAGTAAATCATTAGTGGTAATTTGTTTAATACTAAATTATTAGTAGCCACTTAATACCTCAGGCTATCCATCAAAAACAGTCCACTAATATTTAATGGCTACACACTATGTGCCTGACACTGATCTAAGAGAAAACTGCATCTGAGTTTTGAGTCCTACACAGTGTCAAACTAGTTCAGGGATATGGGGAAAGCACCTTCAAACTTTAGTGTATTTAAGTGTGTTCTCTGTTATTTGGTCCGTACACAGGGAATGATTCTGGCAAGCCCAGGAAATGCCAAGATTAGGCAATATAGAATGTCTGCATTTTTCTATCCTTTTTTAATTTGTTGGGGGTATGGGGGGTGAGTAGAGGAAAGGATAAAATTCAGTGCCCTCTATTCACCAAATATGCATGGCTTATTCTTATATGGAGAAACCTCTGCCATTTTATTCTCGACCCTAAAGAGAAAATCAGAGCATATTGAGAACAATCATATCTGATTAATTATGTTTTGGAAAGTAAAAATAGTGTGGGGGGTTGTGTTTAGTTTTTAATATGCACAAGAATCATCGGAAGCTAAATGACAACACCGTATAAATCAGTTTAATATCAAGCACCACTTACAAGATGGTAGTATCTGGTATCTTGCAAGATGATATAATCTAATTATGACATAGCATTCATCACAGAAGTGTAATCTGATTTTTAAAAACTTGGAGGGGAAACAACTGGCCAGAGTCACAATCCTGGAAGAAGTACACAGAAGAAAATCATGATTATTAAGGAGGCCAAGTTATTTTCCGTATTATAAATACTTCATAATAGAAGTAACAAAACCCAGGGCTTAATATGGACTAAAACCAAATGACATCATAAGATGTCCTGGAGGGAAGTACTGGGCAGAGAATGGGAGCCTGTATGCGATCAAGAAAGGGGGCAAAGAGTGATTCTTTTAAATTGTTGTTTATGCGTGCTTGGTTGGTTGTTCTGTGATAAATATGTACCTTCAACCTGCTAGCCTGAGAACTATTTGGGTAGTAAAGTGGAAGCAGGTACTGCTTAGCTGCTTTTCTGCCCAATGCTTTGGGTCCACCCAGTGGAGAGAGGGGAAGTAAACTGAGCTGGGGGATTCAGGAACAGTGGGTCTCAGTGCAGGTAGGCTCAGTTTACATGAGTTCTGTTTGAACACACAGAGTTTGGGACTTCTGTTTAAAGCCAAGTAGAGGACATCCACATAAATAGTTAGGGCTACAGGTCAGGAGAGTGGTCTGTCTTATTTTGATGAATCAGTATGTTTGGGGTTTGATGCTTGTTTTATGGGAAGAGGCAGCATGGAAGAGGGAGATAGATTAACAAATAAATAAGTTCTTGATTGGAGTGAAACCTGTCATAGTTTTCTCAATAGTGAATAAAAATATGTAAAGAACAACTCCTTCTGAGTCTAGTAAATGGCATCAGAACCCCTGTGATGCTTTCAGATTTATATGTTGATAGGATAACAAAGGTCAATTGCTTATGAAGGTTTGTTTTCTGGAACTTCTTTCCTTTTCAAATGGTCCACTTTATTAATATCCAGAATACACAGCAAGGCTCAGTTGTTTTTCTTAAACTTTGGGGACAACTTGTTGGTCTCTTAGATACGTGAATTCTATTTCTAGTATAGCCTAAATCCCTTGTGTTCTGTGTTCATAGGTATATTTTTGATCAAGAGATAATATACCATGAACCTACTTTATGAAGATTTAACTTAAGGGGTAGATCATTGCCTTTGAAAATGCCTTAGTTCACTATTGAATTTGTCTTTAGAAATGTTTTAGTGAATTCTGAAATAATTTTTTTTTGATAATGTTATCAAGATCACTACTTTAACCCAGTTTTTCTGTCTCTTCTTATTCCTCTGATTGTATTACCATTCTAAATACTAAGTATTCTTCACCTTGTTTTCTACCTCTGAAAGTTCTCTATCTAAACTTGGTAGAAATATCTGTCCATTCTATTTGTGCAATTTACTCCTGCATAATGTAGTTAACAAAATATGGAGAAAAACACATAATTAGAACCAAATCTGAATGCCTTCAAATTGGCATGTACAATTGAGATCCTCAGGCAACCAGCACCTATTGGTTTACAAAGAATGTCAATACATGTTACCTCTTCTCATAAAGCTGCCCTATATCTCGACAGTGTTAATGTCAGGGAAATTTATAAAAATAATTAATTAAAAAATATTTTAATTTTTTCTTTCTGACTTCTATTGATACTCACCTTACCCCATTGCTCAGATTTCACTTTTATTGTACATGATGCTCTGGGATTTACTCTTTTGGGTGCTATTCATTTTCTACTCTAAGTTTCTATAATCCTTTCCATTCCTTATATGGAGACATATATATTTGACTTTTTATCCTTTGCCAACCTCCAAGGGTGACTCTCCACTAACCCAGCATGCCACCTCACTCTAACAGAATAGAGGATAAAAAGAATAGTTTGAACCATTCCATTCTAACCACATAATATATTTCCAGTGATAGCCAAAGGCAAGCCATGGACCATTCCAAAGCAACAGCAATCTGCCTGTACCTCATCATATATACCTGATACACATTGACTCCAATCCTATCTCTTTGCAATTGAAAGGTCCTACTTCTGACATTTGCTTTCAATTTTATGGCATTCATGCCTCATCATTCCCTAAAGAACTCATCTTGGGATGCTCTTCATGCCTTCTCTGCTTGGTGCTACCCAATACACATCCAGTTCCAGTGTCTTGAGAGTCAACCCTGAACCCTACTGGGGCCAGCCAAGGAACCTGCAGCCCACAGCAGAAGGATATACTGACTTTAGGTAATGTACAGGCATTTAAATCATGACCTTCCAGAGAACGTCATTGATTTTACTTTCTTACCTAGAACAGAGAAACTCAAGGTAATTTCTAGCATCTTAGAAGAAGATATGGGAGAGATTTTTGAGTAGACCATTCATTGTCTTGTTTCTCTGATTGGAGAATTTGGTACTCTTCTTCCAAACCTCATCTGCAATGTGATAGAAGTTGGCTCCACTGTGGTTTACTGCTGCTTCAGTCTCCACTGTCCGGAAAATCTAGTGTCACAGTGCTACCAGGGACAGCACACAGGTTGTACACTATGCTACACATTTTCTAGGCAAGCCTTGGGTACACATACACATATACCCACACCAAAATACACACAGATGATTTTGTTAACCTGTGTCACTAGGGTCCAAAGAAATTGAAGATGAAAGACTATTTACTCATTGGAGCAGATTAATCATTTTAGAACTAGATTGGGAAAATTTGGCATGAGTCATGGAAGCAATGCACAAGAGAAATCATTAAGCTTTGAATGTTTACTTCTTTTTTCTGAACAGTCCCTGTTGACTGAGAAATGCATGCTGTTAACTGTTAAGGCATTCTCTAGCTTTGCCAGTAAGCCATGGCGTTGTTTCCTTCTGCATCAGAGGAAGTTAAGGAAGGCATATATGTGACCTGTCTGGCTGTGTTCCTTAAAGTCAGTCTTCCAGTTTGTGACAAATTTGACATTTTGCCTGATTTAGATGTTATAGATCAGTCTTCTATAGGAATTGCACTAAGTCATGCCCCACACCCAAAGTGGTTAGAATTGTGGGCTGTGTTGGCATTAGGTAATATTAGATTTGAAAACAAGTAAGAATTCTACCAAAGGATTTAGGGACACTTCATTTCTCGTAGCATTTGCCTTTTTATTATGATATTTTTTATCATGCAGAAATAGACTAAAACCTGCTTCTTTCCTAAAACTAAGATAACCTTAGTTTTCTTCTCCATGCCATAAGAAAATAGCTAGAATGTGCCATTAGCAGAATTTCAAAGGAATCTACTGAAGTTCAGTGGGAACTTACTTCACATTAATATTTTCTTTGGATAGTAATGCCATGGTTGAATATGGGACAATCGTCCATGTATTTTTGTTTGGATTTAGAGAATTGAAAGGAGCTCATCAGAGATGGGACTTATGTCTGAATCACCATTTTTCTAGTCTTGTAAGCCAATAGAACCAAAAGCTGGAAGAAAAAGAAGAAGGAGAAAATAAAACAGATCATTTCAAATTCTTTTCTTTCTGCTTTATAGTTTGTTTGCTTACAGATTTCCAAGTCAGTCTGTATCTGAATTCAGGGATATGGCTGAAGGAAGATAGTCTGAGCCTGGAAAAGAAGAAATTCTTCTCTCTCTCTCTCTCCTTTCCTCCCTCTGTCTTTCTAATATATATAGACACACACACACACACACACACACTCACACTCAAATGTGATGTGAGTAGACAATTGATTTATCACAGACAACTGAGACTGTAGCATTTAAGCTTTGTAGTACTAGTAAAAAGGGGTTTTGGTTTGATTCTATTGATCAAGAAATATGTTTTGCCTTTCTTAATTAAAATATTTGAATTTGAATTTTATGTGAAGTTGCAGGTGACATCAAGGAGTCCACACATTATAAGACTTACATTTGTGGGCTTCCCTGGTGGCGCAGTGGTTGAGAGTCCGCCTGCCGATGCAGGGGACACGGGTTTGTGCCCTGGTCCGGGAAGATCCCACATGCCGCGGAGCGGCTGGGCCCGTGAGCCATGGCCGCTGAGCCTGCGCTTCCGGAGCCTGTGCTCCGCAACGCAAGGGACTTACATTTGTATAAGGCTTATGTGGATTTAGAAGTCAAAGCGGAATATTCTCTCAGATCAGTAGCTCTGACACAGAAGCCTTGCATGCTAAGAGAACACTGAATGCATGTCATAGAATAAGAGCTTTAAGTTGTGGGTTAGGCTCTAAAAATAACTCAAAGTGCCCAATACTTTCTGCCTTTTGCACAGCCTTACACAGTGGAGGATTTCCTAGGCTTATTTTATTAGATTGAGTAAGCAATACACCAAGTGCTAGCGTTACTTGTAATTGAAAGCTTTATTTGTCTGCAATTTAAGGTCATGCCTTTAGAATTAAATAACATGTACTGTTGCTGATCTGTGTAGCTGCTACTTTGTTATGAATAAGAAGATGCATTTTTAAAGTATTTTTCTGAAGTAACACAATAATTTTAACTGGTGGCATTTATCTTTCAAACTTGTGATTGAAATAACTTGAGCATAGGGGAATGGTTTTCTATATAATTTAATTAGCCAGTGATCTAATAAAAGTATATTTCCCTGAAGTAGACAACTCAAGGGCAAGATAAGTTATAAGTTATCAAGTAGATAACTCAATACAGATTATAGTGGATGGCCTCATCATTTTACCCAGATATACTGTGATAACAATTTGAATTGCAACTATCACTTTCAGAATGGAGATAGTTTAACCAGATCATGGTTGATTTTATTAATTTTTATTTTAAAATAATGCACCAATATTAAAAGAAATGTGAGGAAAAATATCCATGATCTCAAGTATCATTAAATTTTAATTTATAAATATACTTAATGCAAATTTTGTATTTTTTCACCATTATTGAAACAGGAGAGAGTATACTTAGAACTCAGAGGATTAATTGACCAGGGAACATGTCTAGAACAAGCTCTTAAAATGACCAGACATCATTCTTTTTACAATATCAGCAATTTATTATTCAGTAGCTTTATATTTTATTGCTAAAAACTGTTAAACCCTCCTATAATGCAAAAGCATTGATGTCAGAGGTGCAAATGTTTGTAAGCAGATCATAACACTACAAATAAGAAAAATAAATTTCTCCCACTGAAAAAAATACATGTAACCATGTCATTGCCAAAAATCATGGCTTTTAAATTAGTTGGAGATATTGCTATCAAGAATACAAATATATATCCCAAGAATTCAAGAGCTTCTATCATGTGAATGGAAGAGAAATAACTCACTACTTCCTAATACGTTTAAAAATATAGTGCTAATGTTACGTAACAATGTGGATAAGTCACGGAATCAATATAAGACGGTGTTGGTAGGGTCTCTTTCTTCTTGTGCACTTGAGAGTTAATATTCACTTTGCACAGCACTGTGCTATAGGGGAAATGCTGCATCATATATATATATATATATATATATATATATATATATTTTTTTTTTAAGAAATGTTATTTCTTTTGGCTCTCTCCATTTTGACCTCACACCCAACATTGCTGGCGGTCTTTACCACAAGTCTCCTTAGAAATGGCATGCACAATATTCCTACTGAATAATTCATTTAGCAAGCGCTCATTGAGTTGATTTCTACTTGTCTTCCTAGTGACATTATCACTTAATATGATCTGTAACAAAAAGTCACTATGTTTCATTCAACCAAGATAGGGACCTCTTCAAGAATGTTGTTTAAATGTTTTGGTTTGTAATAAATATATGAATCCAATAATTCTAGGGGATGTGTTTCAAGGAACAAAAAAATTTTAATTAATACTTAAAAAACTGGGATAATTCTATTTCAATTACTAATCAATATAAAGTTTGCTCCCAAAGTCTGGTGATGGTTGGTTATCATTCTTCAGCACTGTGAAATTGAGGGAGAACAGCTGTTTACTGCCCTGATTCTGTTCTTTTATATACAGATAAAGTAAAATCATGGCATATTCAAGAGAACACAGTATCTTTGGAATTGGCGACCTGTTTTACTGACACTTCTATGACTTCAGGCAGATTATGTTGTGCTGTATTCCTTGTCTTCAGGACTCTTTAATGCAACTTTCAATCTGATTGGCATTGCTATAGCTGATATAAGTAGTAAGTGTATTCAGTGACTGAAGAAGTAAATTGAACACACTGATGGAAATTTGGTAACCTAGCGCAGCTAAGCTCCTTCTCCACCTGGATTTCTAGTTCAACTACTTTGTTATCGCTCTGATTTTTAATAATTTAGCAATTTATGTGTGAGTTTTTGAGTCTCTAAATTCTATGTGTCAGATTTTGCTACGATTTTACCTACTTAACATATTCATATTTGCTTTCAAAAGATGAAGAGTTAATTCAGGTATTCAACAACGGAATATTTTGGCCTCCTAACTTAACAGAATTTTAGTTCATGTGATAGATGATGAACTGGACAACTTTTGTTGCCATGGTGGGTTACTAAGTGGCTTAGTTTGACTTTGAATATCCTATGTCAGGAGATCTAGGACACACTAGAAGAAACTTTTCTTTTCTTTCCTTTTGCCATAGCCCTTAACCCTGTCCCAAATTCAGAAGCAGTACAAACCAGGGTGTCAAAATAAATGCCTAGAAAGGATTTTAAGTAAACCTAGGGAAAGCTCAAAATATAATTTTTCTAAATGAAAATTCCTTGATGGAATAATCAAGTGATCTTATATATATTTTCATTTAACTTGGCTCAGAACGTTTTCCTCAAAAAAATAATCAATTTCAATGATACCTCAGCGAAGTGATGAATTAAATGAGTGAACATTCTGAATAATAAAAAATTAATCTATAAGGAGCAATTTGTTGGTAAATCATTACCTAAAATAAAAACAAGATAAGCCCTAATTAAATCAGAGCTCACAGTTAATTTATTTGTTTACTTTCAATAGGATTCAAATTATATGTTAGTTGGTAATATTTGGATTGTATAGTAAAGCACTATTAGTATACAGTCTCCTATTCATGGTATTATTGATGTACACTAAAATATGATAGGATCATTTTTAAAAGATGAAAAGAGAACAGCTACATAATAAAATAAATAGGACATATTGGGAATAGAAACCTTCCTGGATTTTTCACAAAACCCTCTAAGATTCTATCTTTCCTTTCTTTATGTCTGCTCTTTGCCTTATTTTAATTTACTATGTTAAATAGGGTTGAAATGTGAAATTTGGGCTGGTCAGTTAGTCTTTCACCCTCAATATTTTGCCTGAAATTATAAATATAATAGGTTTGTAAAGTTGAGATAAGTATCATACAGTGGTTAATAATATGGTCTCTAGAGCCCGACTGCCTGGGTTAAAAAAACTGAATACTCCACTTACAAACTTGTAACCCTGGGCAAGTCACTGTGTTCTCTGTTTCAATGTCAACATTTATCAAGTGATGATGAGAATTGTGTGATGATAAGACTATTCTGACTTAATATAATAATTGGTGCTTTGAACAATTTAGAGCCATGCATGTTGTTTTTATCATACTGTTTTTCAAGAATACGCTGTATGTGTGTTTTTATCACAGTCAATCTAAATTTCCTGCTTGCATCTTTTGTTTCTAGGACTGTAATGGTGGGTGGGGATGGTGAGGAGAGTAGGAGGGGATAAAAGACGATGGAGGTAATGGTATAAAATACCATTCCTCCACTTGGGATCCTTTCAACGACAGCCTCATAATCATGGTTGCCACCACATACCACTGTGAGGGCTGGATTGGCTCTTGTACACACAAGAGGAAAAAAAAAAGAGGAAATTCAGCATCTGAAGAGAATGATACTGGTCTCATGAAATAACAGAGAAGATCCCTCCACCTAATCACTCTCCCCCCATAGGAAAAGCCTGTATTGCATGAATCTTTCTATTTTTTTCATAACCCCCTAAGGTATTCTACTATCCTCTTTCTTTTACCATTTCACAAAGACCTGATATACTAAATTCTATAGGTTTTATCTCCTCAAGATTATCTCTTGTTGTTTTATACTTTATACTTTTATGCTATTTTAGCTCTCATTTCACCTCCCTTAAACTTGTAATAGCTCTTAAACTGACTTCTGTATCTATTGTTAAGTCTACCGTCCACACTAGGACTTCTCAACCTCACCACCGATGGCATTTTGGGCCAGATAATTCTTTGCTGTGGGAGAACTTTGCTGTGAATTGTAGGACATTTAGCAGCTTCACTAGCGTCTACCCACTAGATGTTAATAGCTCCTCCCCCAGTTGTAAAAACCAGAAAGGTCTCTCTGTGTTGCCACATGTCCACTAGGCAGCAAAATCATCCTCAGTGGAGAACCACTGTGCCTCAATGCTTCTTGATCAGTCTTCCTAAAGTATTGTTCAAATCATACCATGCCCTGTCGAAAAACTCAGAGGCTTCTCGTATCATACTGAAAAAAATGTTCTGAACCCTTCAGATCTGGCCATCACTGGGTTTCCTAGTGTATTCCTTAGTCTCTTACATATTGTCACTACAATTTAGACTGGCTGATCCATGAAAAATTCTTCCGATAGATGATAGATAGATAGATAGATAGATGATGAATTTTCTGGGTTTGATGACTGTCCTCAACCAGAGTTTTCTCCCAAGTACCCTGTCCCACTTCCAGCATCATCTTTCCAGATTTTTTCCTGCTTAAAACATGGTCTTGCTCAAATTTCTTCACATAGTAACTTAGTTTAAACCCCTGTTGGAATTGAGAGGGGTGTTTGATATATATATGCGTATATGTGTGTGTGTGTGTGTGTGTGTGTGTATAGTCACTGTAATTTAAAACCATATGGTATCAGCATAGAAATAGTCTAACAGGTCAATGGAGCAAAATATTGAGCCCAGAAACAAATACCAATGATATACGTAGACAATATATAACAAAGGAGGCATTTTTCTGTCCGTGGAGATCAGGTTGTTCATTAGTGTGCTGTCTCAAGAGAGAATCCTTTTAGAATGAAAGAAAATGTGAACTTCATTCCATATACCAATGGAAATCACTTAAGTAAAAGATGTAACCATAAGTAAATATAAAAATAACAATTTCAAGAAAAACATTTAGGACATATGAATAATGTCAGATTTAGGGAGTTTTTGAAAACAATACAGGAAATCCAGTAGCTGTCAAGGAAATTACAATTTATTTTTCTACATAAAATGACATGTTTGTATAGCTAAGAGTAAATAGGCATAAATATTTAAATCACATAGTTAAAGAATGGATATCAAGGCTTCAAAATATTACAGTATTACAAAATAATAAGGAGAAATAAGAATTTCATCAGAAATGAGTTCTAGTTGGTTAATAAGTATATGAACATCTTCTCAAATTCCCTAGTCAGGGAAATGCAAGTAAGGGTAACAATGGGTAACTATTTCTCACTATAGAAAGTGACGCAGTATATTTTTTCTTGTTTTTGGAAAAGTTACAGTCTTTTGAAAAATCTGGTAATATATTTTAAAATCAAATTGAAAACTTTACATTCTGACCCAATAAACATTTTCCTGGGACTCTGATTGATAGATGTAAGGGCTATATGTATTAGTTGTTTACTACAGAATAGATTGTAGTGGAAAAAAACTAGAAAACAATAGGCAAATGGATGAATTAACTATGGCATCAACAATTATATGAAGACTAGATTTTTGGAGGGATATTTCTGTGATAAAAGCAATATGAAGAAAAAATATATGATATAATCCATTTTTATAGGGAAGAAAACCAGAATCCCAGAATGTGTGTGTCTGTGTGTGTGTCTGTGTGTGTGTGTGTGTGCGTGTGCGTGTAATTATATCAGCATGGGAAAAGGTACAGAGAAATCTATACCTGATTTTTAGGTGGAGAGAAAGGGAGAGAAATATGGATAAAACAAGAGTAGAAAAGTTTTCCGTGATTTGAAAGGATCAGGAAGCATGTATGATATAAATTTATTTTAACTCGTTTAAGAGAGTATGCCTGCTGAGTGTGCCTAAGGAGATAAATGAACATAAATGCACATTCTTATTTAAAATAGTTTGGCTGCTATCTAACTGCATTATTTTGTGAAATAATACTCCAGCTCCACATGCTCCTTCCCCTCACAACTAAACAATATGAACAGAATTAAAGTGCAATCTCCACTGGACATCCCATTGGACTTTTGAATGATTTGCATTATATCTAATTTCATCAACATGAACAACATGCTTTTTCTATACCCCTGTATAAAGGAAGGAACTCTTGCATTAGATTTAACATCATAATCAAAATTTATTTATTCACTCTTTCTTTTGACAATAATAAAAGTGTTGAGTGTCTCCACTGAATCACGTAGTTTAAACTCTAGAACATGATCAACGTGTCATGGCCGTGCCCTAATCTATGAGGAGATGCAGGCACGTGAGAAGATCATCATATAGGGATAGAAGTCACCATGACATGTGAATACCTGGAGTTCTCTAGGAGCCCCAAAGAGATTTAAAGCCAGAAAGAAATTAATCAAGCTTGTTTTCTTTCTACCCATTCTTTGAATGGATCATAGGGATAAAAGACTTTTTGTTTACTTTATAGTATGGTTTGTAATGAATCCAATTTTAGTATTATCAGTATGTTATTGAGTTGGATTTCAAGAATGAAATATCATTTTAAATAACATGTACATTCAAAATTTTTATAGAACACATTGCTTGTTAATTAAGTATTCCACTTCTTGTTCATGGAACATCTAGAATTTGGGGAACCTTAAGTGTATTCCTGAGAGTAATTATATATATATACATATGAACTCTGTTCATTTCCCAAAATTAAAACTGTGCATGGGTTCATTATACAATTTGCATTGTGTAGTATAATATACAAATAATTTTCATTTTTTAAAATTAAATTTTATTTTATAGTTCTCTCTCTCTGGATAGTTTACTGTGGCAGCATGCCTTTATTATATAAAAAAATAAAATAAATTTCACTTTAAGAACCTTAACTCTTTCAACTAAAAGAGACTAGTTAGTTTTCATTTGTCAGCAGCCATATACTGTTCCAAAGTTTATGAGGTTGGGTTTTTTTTTTTTGCGGTACGCAGGCCTCTGATTGTTGTGGCCTCTCCCGTTGCAGAGTACAGGCTCCAGACGCGCAGACTCAGCAGCCATGGCTCACGGGCCCAGCCGCTCCGTGGCATGTGGGATCTTCCGGGGCCCGGGCACGAACCCGCATCAGCAGGCGGACTCTCAACCACTGTGCCACCAGGGAAGCCCTGAGGTTGGGTTTTTAAACCTTATCATGTTCTATTTTAATCTATAAATTTGATTTTAGAAAGCCCTATTAAAACAATGAACAAAAATATCCACATAGATTCAATATATTTCTTAAATTTATGATAATTTAAGAGTTAATTTGACAAAGGCAGGGATGGCTTCATGGGTATGTGGTGTATGACCTGGCTGTTGCAAAGGGACCTACTTTGGGAAGGACCCTGTGCTTGGATTACAGCTCTGCTACAGCCATCTTGAAATTCATGATAATGTTATCTTTGAATTTATGTTTTGTATGTGAAGTCCACTGGGACAACAAAGCATGAATATGAGCATCGGAGCTGCAAGGTGGCAGCTGTGCATACACAGGTGCAGGCCTGAGGGCACAGCAGGAAGTACAGAAGCCAAGCAACGGGCCAGGCAGCAAGGCACACATAGCACGCCTCAGCAGTCTGGGATGCTATGCGTCCCCAGTGTGGCCAAGCCGGAACTGGGCTCAGGTTAGCAGTGGCCAAGGCAGCAGCAGTGTGACATAGGAGTGGCTTCCCATGCCAGCAAGGATAGGACCATGGTAAGGGCCACCTGCCTATCAGTCTCAGGAGCCCATCTCCAAAGAATCTACACAAATATTAAATCTCTTGCCTAAGTTCCAAGACAGAACCTGCAGAGCTCAAGCGATAAACTTTATCACTAAATTATTACAAAATAAAGGAGTTCACATGGCCATTGAAATAAAGGTTATCAGGGAGTTATTAAAATTCTTGAGTGTGAAATGTCCAGATCTGAAAAATCCTGCAACACTGCAAAGCAAATATACACAAGCCTAGAAATACAGATTACATTTACAGATCATCACATATAATGGAAAATAACACTATTTTCATATGAAATTTTAAATAAGCCAGTTATTAACAAGGAAGACAATTTTTAAATTAAATTTTCCTTGTAATTGAAAATATAGGGGCTTCCCTGGTGGCGCAGTGGTTGAGAGTCCGCCTGCCGATGCGGGGGACACGGGTTCGAGCCCCGGTCTGGGAAGATCCCACATGCCGCGGAGAGGCTGGGCCCGTGAGCCATGGCCACTGAGCCTGCGTGTCCAGAGCCTGTGCTCCGCAACGGGAGAGGCCACAGCAGTGAGAGGCCCGCGTACTGCAAAAAAAAAAGAAAAAAAAAAGAAAATACAGGAATAGAATACATAAACAGGCATTATGGATTATATAAAAATCATGAAACTACTTTTGGTTTCTTGTACGACCTGGGCAAGTTATGGGAAATGTCAGAGGAAATATTAAAATATCATTGCATACATGTACATTTAACATTAAATTCAGTATAAAAGCAGTGTAGGGCTTCCCTGGTGGCGCAGTGGTTGAGAATCTGCCTGCCAATGCAGGGGACACGGGTTCGAGCTCTGGTCTGGGAAGATCCCACATGCCGCGGAGCAACTGGGCCCGTGAGCCACAACTACTGAGCCTGCGCATCTGGAGCCTGTGCTCCGCAACAAGAGAGGCCGCGATAGTTAGAGGCACGCGCACCGCGATGAAGATTGGCCCCCGCTTGCCACAACTAGAGAAAGCCCTTGCACAGAACGAAGACCCAACACAGCCAAAATAAATAAATAAATAAAAATAAAAGCAGTGTAAAGGTTCTTTGTTGTGATGGAATTTTTCTGTACGTTGACGGTGATGATGAATACGGGAACCTACACGTAATATAATTGCATAAAACTAAATACACAAATGAGTACACATTTAGTGAAATATGAATGAGATCAGTGGATTGTATCCATGTCAATTTCCTGTTGTAACATTGCACTATAGTTTGCCAAGATGTCACCATTCAGGGAAACTGATGAAGGGTACATGAGATATTTCTCTATTATTTCTTACAATTTCCATGTTAATCTATAGTTATTTTAAAATAAAAACTGTAATTTAAAAAATCACATTCAGTTTCATGAATGTGATTTATATGAAGAGTTAATCCTAATTAAAAATTATTCCATGAGAATTATCAGCTCCAAATGTACTAAAATTTATACATTAAAATAATTTATCGGGGCTTCCCTGGTGGTGCAGTGGTTGAGAGTCCGCCTGCCGATGCAGGGGACACGCGTTCGTGCCCCGGTCCGGGAAGATCCCACATGCCGCGGAGCGGCTGGGCCCGTGAGCCAGGACCGCTGAGCCTGCGCGTCCGGAGCCTGTGCTCCGCAACGGGAGAGGCCACAACAGGGAGAGGCCCGCATACTGCAAAAAATAATAATAATAATAATTTATCAAAAATTTATCCTAATGTCCCAGGCTATAAAATACTCTTAATAGTTCCAGTAACAGTTGCATCAACAGAAAGATCTTCCTCAAAATTAAAAATGTATCAGAAATTATTTGTGATCTTGCATTAGCCAAAAGCAACATGTCATTTTCAATTTTATCACTGAAGATGAAATTATTAATTGTATGAGTTTTGATGACCTAAGGAATGAATTTGTCAGAAAATTACGCCAGAAAAATTGTATGATCAATCAAGATATCACAGTAGTATAGTATTACTTGTATTTTATATAATTATGACAGCAATATTTCACTTTTTGAAATGTGTAAATTTGTGTTGTTACTCAACCAGCACTATTTTCCTAAGTTTTATAAGTAATAAAATATTTTAAAGAAAAGTCTTTATATATTATTATCTTTAACAGTATCCTTTTTCCCTACATTTTGCACTAAAGCGCTTCAGATTTTTATTTTGCACTGAGTCTCATAAATTATGTACATCCTGGACTAGGGAGTTTGAGACAAATTGATCAAAAAAGTCCTTTAAATTTTATCAGACACTATATAAAACATATTGAACAGCTTATTTTTGTAGAATTGAGCTTAGAATAAAGTTTTGAAATGACATCAGAAATTGCATCTAATAACTGATCTCTGAAGTCAGGTTTTTTTTTCAGTGTCTGCCAAGATATTATTTTGCTTATGTTATTCTATTTTATTTTATTATTTTATAGAAAGCCAACAAGATTCATCCATAAACAACCCTGACATTTGAATTTCAATAAACATTACTCACATGACTCAGAGAAGACTTCAAGGAAGTCTTTTCATTTATCAGATCTGTATTTCCAAATTATGTTTATCTTTCATTTAAGACATATAGGACTAGGGACTACACAAGTCTACCATTTGGACTTTCAAAATCTAACATCATGGTTTTGATAAAAATTCCTATACTTAGGCCTATTTGCTTCACATCTATCTGCAGCATTTCTCAGCTTGCAAATATATTGCTAGAGAATGACCAAATTTCCTGGAAACTTTAAAATGAGCTAATCAGCGTTCATTCATTATCCCAAAAGGAATGTTTAGTTTTTAAAATAACACATCAAAAACTGACTAGGATTGTGTATTATAACAGTAGACTATTCCTATTTCATTTTTCTGGGTAAGCGTTGAAAAACATCATCATGTGATTAGCTACTGGGGAGAAGTACCTGTGTAAATGCTCCATTACGAGAATGTTATAATGCTTCTGTGTACGGGTCATACTTTCTCATGGTTTTTCTTCTGTTATCCTAATGGTTCAGTCTACTTCCTCTTTTCTGTTGCAGAATGACTCTTGGGGAAAGCAGTATTCATACGCACTCTTCAAAGCGATGAGTCACATGCTGTGCATCGGGTACGGAGCCCAGGCCCCGGTGAGCATGTCTGACCTCTGGATCACCATGCTGAGCATGATCGTGGGAGCTACCTGCTACGCCATGTTTGTTGGCCACGCCACAGCTCTAATCCAGTCTTTGGATTCTTCAAGGCGGCAATATCAAGAGAAGGTAATTTGTTTTATCTCTAATACGTTCAATCAGCTAGTTTGTAAACTTAATTGTGTTCAGATAACTAAACTATGCCCTCTATCAAAACTACAATGAGATAAAATGTTTAAAGGAGGAAAACACAATCTGTTTCCATATTTTGAAGTGTCTTCAAGGTGGTCCTCGTAGCTTTTGTTTCCAATTTCTCTCTTAAATAATACATATTTTTTTAAAAAATCTGCATTTTCATTCACAGAAAAAAATAGTTACCTGTTTCAAAATGTATGAAACTAATTTAAGGTATTATCATTGTTCATGTTCTATAATTTTTCAACAGTTAAGATAATATAAAGACTTTTCTTATACAGTTAGAAAAATATGTTGTTAGCTGATTAAATGCAGACAGGCAGCCATTGCACGTCTCTCTGTGCCTCTCTGCATGTTACAATCATAATTTATATTAAGTCCATATGCATAGCTGAACATATGTTGCCCTTGTAGCTAGATAAGTCACCACACACCCTCTTTAAAATGCATATTAACAGCTGCTATCATACATTCACATGCACAATATGTTAATTTAAATGATTGGTGCTCTAAACTTTTCTCAAAAGAGAGACAAAAAGTAAATTCGTTCACTGATTTATTCATCGGATTTTTTTAATATGCTGAATTACTTTGGTTGGGACTAGACCTTGGATAATCAGCCAGTACTTATATTCTTCACCAAATATCAGTAACTTTCTGACAGATAAGAATGTGGGGTTTTTTTTTGTTGTTTTTTTGTTTTGGTTTGGTTTGGTTTGGTTTGGGGTTTTTTTTTGCGGTACGCGGACCTCTCCCTGTTGTGGCCTCTCCCGTTGCGGAGCCCAGGCTCCGGACGCGCAGGCTCAGCGGCCGTGGCTCACAGGCCCAGCCGCTCCACGGCATGTGGGATCCTTCCGGACCGGGGCACGAACCTGTGTCTCCTGCATCAGCAAGCGGACTCTCAACCACTGCGCCACCAGGGAAGCCCAATAAGAATGTTTTATAACTGAAGGAAGACTTTCTAATGTGGGAGCTCTGTTGAACATGACAGAATATATAATATGCACCTTGCCAAAGAACATATCTGAAAGTAATGGTTAAAATAGTTCTAGAATACGTCTCTTGGTGAGTGATAACAGCTTAGACTCATAATTACTCACAAAACAGCCAAAGATCTTTCATTTGTGGCTTCATTTACAGAAGTTTTCAACACTTTAGTCACACAATAGGAAAAAAGGGAACCTAGATACTTTATTTACCTTGAATTTAATTACGCTGCCACCAACTATTACAGTGAGCAAGCTGATGTTTTATTACTGAAGTAATGAAAAGATGAACCACCAAAATAGCTTCAAGGTTCATTTTAAAATAAAGCTTCCAATGAAAGTGCAAAGAACAAAGCACATAGTAAGGGGAAAGAAACTTCATACAATGGTGATTTTTAGTAAAAATTATATGCTCAATAGAATTTGGGCTAAATTTATGGGAATTTGAGATAAGACTACATATATGTTTCTGTTACACTATTTCTTTTTCCCTTTCAGTGGATATTGCTTTTCATAAAAATGCTCTTTCCCACTTCCTTTTTGCCTACATCATTGCTACACATTTTCTTAACAATAAACAAATCTTGGGCTTCCCTGGTAGTGCAGTGGTTGAGAGTCCGCCTGCCGATGCAGGGGACACGGGTTCGTGCCCCGGTCCGGGAAGATCCCACATGCCACGGAGCGGCTGGGCCCGTGAGCCATGGCCGCTGAGCCTGCGCGTCCGGAGCCCGTGCTCCGCAACGGGAGAAGCCGCAACAGTGAGAGGCCCACATAACGCTAAAAAAATAAAATAAAATAAAATAAACACATCTTTAATTTCTAGGACTGCGTTTATTAGCATTGTATTGCCTATTAAGTCAATTCACCATTTTTATGTTCTTAGACCTGCTCTATAAGCCACGTTTAACTTGGCAACCCAATCTATTCAACTATGTAGTCATAAACATTTACATGCAAATATGTTATGATGTTCTTCATAATTCAAGTCATCAAATTCTTGATCTTACATGTGCTTAATAGAGGGCAAGGATACTGGGGTAACTTTTTGTTACTTTCTGACATTTGAAGCAATTTAGTCAGGAATAGCTGATTAAAGAAATATAATTTTTTTTGGTCTTCAAACCAAGATCTGTCAAGAAGTTTGGTTCTAGAATACCGTTCCCATTTTCTACTCAGCATAATTTAGGTCTTAAAGACATTGTGTTACTTTTTTAAATGTATACTTTTATGAACAATAAATGTCTTATTTTCAATTCAGTCTTATAGAATTGTTCTGCATAATGTATGATTGGCTTGCAGTTTCCTTTGTGATTTGGCCACTTTGGGTTTTTTTTAAGATAAAATACTCATAACACAGAATTCACCAGTAACTGTTTTAAAGTGTACAGTTCAATGGCGTTCAGTCCATTCATAATGTTGTGCAACCAGCACCACTATCTAGTTGTAAGACACTTTCATCCTTTAAGCATTAAGCAGTCACTCCCCATTTTCCCCTCCCCTATCCCAAGGCAACTACTAGTCGGCTTTCTTTCTATTGATTTCCCTATTCTATATACTTCATATAAATACAATCATATAATATGTGACCTTTTAAAATATTTTTGCGGCTCATCCAGTTTGTATCATGTATCAGTGCTTCATTCCTTTTTACGGCTGATTAATGTTCCATTAATTAGTTAGTTAATGTTTTGTTTATCCATTTATGAGTTGATGGATTTTGAGTTGTTTCTACCTTTGGCTACTGTGAATAGTGCTGCTGTTAACATTCGTGTACAAGTATTTATTTGAGTACCTATTTTCATTCCTTTAGGTGTATACCTAGGAGTGGAATTGCTGAGTCATATAATAATTCTAGGTTTAACTTTTTGAGGAACTGATGAATTATTTTTGTAGTTAGTATTTGTCTTTAGGTATTGGAACCATCTGCCATGGATGTCTGCAAAATTAATAGTGATACTACTTTCACTGCCGTGTATCCAGTAACATATTTTTGATGCAAAAGAAGTGAGCTGTAACCAATAGCTATTATAGTAGCCTTTCAGAATGTGTTGATCTTCAACCACCTAATCCGGCTCCAGAATTCATTCCTCTCCATCACTTACCATATTCTTTGTCTCAGGTGAACATATTTTTAAGTCTAGTCTGCTACAAGTCACCTAGTCCACTATTTTAGTTTAGAATCTCAGAGTCATTTAATTCTTCCTTCCCAGGGAACATCTCTTCAATCTGGATCCCCCAAGTTTAAGTAGTTCTATCATCCCGAGCAGTAGAATAAGGTCCTCTGATTATGAGATCCTAATCTACACAATATACCAATGCTGATAATCTGACAGGGTTATACTGTCGATCATCCTCATTGTTATTACTTTCTCTCTTGACCAAAAAAATGTGTGATGATCTTTATATTGTCACATTGCAGGTTAAACTTGGACTTGAAGCACAAAGTATGCTGCTCATTTCATGAGCTATCACATTTTGTATTCTTTTACATTTCAGACAGCTATGTTTCCCCCTTCTCTTAGGTATAGACTTTATGGTGTAAAATGCATAGTATTTAAAACGTGCCTCCCCTGATGCTCTGCTCTGGATTACCAGCAGTCTGCATAGTTTCTGTTACTGGTTACTGAACAAGCTCAACTTTGAAATATCCAAACACAGTGGTTTGGTTTTGTTTTGTTATTTTTATCTCCAGTTACTGTTTTTATTTAGTGAGGTTCATCTTTCCTGGGCAAATTAAATCTTTCCGCATCCCCACCCAGGACTTTGTGGGGCTGGAAGAGCCAGGAGTGAGAAAGCTGGGCTTGCCCTGTAGGCTCACTTCTCTCTTCTATTATAAGCCTACTAGGAGCTGCTGTTATGTCTTCTCATCAAGGTGGAAGATAGCAGTGAGGAGGAAAGGGAAGGGAAGAGGCAATTTGGATGCACGTGCTAGAGCTGTTAAACTAGTGTCCCTGGGTGGGTCTGGCAGATAAGTAAAACTGGCACTTTCTTTGAGAGATCCTTTGGGCATTTTAGGTGAGCCCCACTGAGTCCCTGCACTTCCCTAGAAGAGGCCCTGAGAGTTTGGCAGTCATCTGCAGCCTCTTTCTGCTGAGGGCTCCTTGCTCTGCCAGTGGGCACTCTTGGACGGGACTGAAGATGTAATGCTGGCCCTCCTATATCACTCAGGTCTGGTCCACAGAGAAGCCCTCATGCATCCCTCTCTTAGCCCATCTCTCAGCACTGCTGCCTCCTCCACCAAAGCAATGAGGAGCCTGTGTCTAGCCTTCTTCGGTTCCTTGGCAGGAGTCAGGCCCCAGTGTCCACAGGCTATTTACATGTTTTTGGAGGTGATCAGACCCCAGACTCACGTCTCTCAACTAGTGAACTTACTTCAAAAATCCCCAAGTGATTTTCTTGAAGCTCCCCCAACAGGTCAAGTGTTAGAAGATAGCCTCCCCTGTCCCAAAGCAGGCTGGGAAAGGGACTCAGAGAAGAGCAATCATTCTCCTCAAAGAAATCGGTTCCCCATCGTCAGGAAAATTCTCTCTACTCTCTGACCTCTGTAGACCTGCAGAAGTCTTGATCCTTGGATCCTCGTTTACAATTGTAAATCCATGTAGGAGAAGGAGCCTCAGAATATCTATCAGATATTCTGATATCGCAGATGAGCAGTTCAGTGAACATGAGGAAGGAAGAGTAAGTCCTAGTCTAGCAGCTTTTTAGACCTTTTTTTAAATCTCAGCTCTTCTCAAAGCCTCTTCCACAGATAATGGAAATAAATCATAAACATACACATATGTATACATATATACTACACATGTATATATATGGTTTATTGTTGAATTACGTATATAATTGTTTCCTGGTCAACTGAGTTTGGAAATGTTGATTGAAACAATGAATTGAAAAGGTTTTTTGCTATAAGTTTGTGTGCCCTGAGCATTGAACATTTTGTCTCTTCCCTCTATGCCAAACCCCCATGTATTTTTTTTTTTTTTTGCGGTACGCGGGCCTCTCACTGTTGTGGCCTCTCCCGTTGCGGAGCACAGGCTCCAGACGCGCAGGCTCAGCGGCCATGGCTCACGGGCCTAGCCGCTCCGCGGCATGTGGGATCCTCCCAGACCGGGGCACAAACCCGTGTCCCCTGCATCGGCAGGCAGACTCTCAACCACTGCGCCACCAGGGAAGCCCCCCTCCCATGTATTTTAAGTGATTAATGTACACTTTGGGAAACACCTATCTAGACATACTGCTCACAGTGACCATTCCTTTTTTTTAAACTGACCTTGGGTAGTTACTACCTTCTCTAGATATATCCACAGTTCATCTAGTCTTGAAATGAAACTGCTTTAGATCACTGTGTCTTTATACTGTTGTATCTTAGTCCTTACACTTGGGCACCCCTGGGAAGCCTACTATTATATCTAAATTTGACAGTCTCTTTCCTGTCCAATAATTATAGTAATAGCAGCTTTTAGGTGTGCAATTTTCCTTCTGTAATAAGCAAGAATTTTAACACAAAACACATTATGAATTTAGAGTAAGAAGTTTTCAACTCACCTTGGTGTACCTGATGTACATGAATGATTTTTAGTGTGAAATTTGAACATGACAGATATTTAATTGTATGAGGAAATTATCAAATTGAAATAACTTTATACACTGAATAGCTTCTGAATCCAGGAAGCAGAGTGTATATAAACCTAAGGCAGGTGCAGGAATGATTTGTTTAAATAGACTGTGCTTTCTAGTGATAGAGCACAAGGCAGTGAGCCAGTGCTGCCCTGGGCTTCAAATATTGATTATGTTGCCTAAAATTGTAAAAACTACTGATTCTTCATTTAATAATGATAAGAAATTGAAATTCTAAAGTAATCCAAATGGACAAAATTTTATCATGTTTGCAAGTGTTTATATGATGTCCATTAAAATCCCTTTGGAATAAGGAGGTACAGTTTAATGTAAGTAGTCTCTCAACCATACAGGTGAGTTATATGTAATCCTGCATGAACCATATTGAATTATACAATTTTATGTAATCATATGAAAAACACTATATCCTAAACCAAGTCAGTTCAGACAAATATTATTTTCTTGGTTTTAATTCATAATCCATAGATAACTTATTCTTTCCTTGTAAATGAAGGACTATAGTCAGGACTGCCACATAAATTTCATATTCCCCAGAAATATTTTTTTTTTTTTTTTTTTAATACATCATCTCCGTGTACAAGCAGGGCACCAGCCGCATCCGCCGTCCCCAGAAATATTTTTAATCAGTCTAATCTTCCAAATTTGTATAAGGCAAGGTTATGACCAGAGACAAAAGGCTGGACACTAAGACCTGCTCTCATTTTCAAGCTACTTAAATCTCATTTGCAAGAAAGCAAATTTCAGGTCATTTAAAATAAAGTGATTATGGCTAATATATATACTTTCATGGTAATATGCCCTTCAAAAAGAATTTGGTTGGAGGAGGAATGATGCCAAACCAACTTTTAAACTCTTATGGATCTCACGGCCGAATCTCTCTTCCAGCCACATAATTATTGTTCTCGCAACAAACCAAATGATTCTGACCTGCCTCCAGAACCTTTCATCCTCCCTCCTTACATATTTTAATCCCTTTTAGTGTTTACACAGGTTCTGCTCTTCCCTTTGGAAGACTGTGACACCTTCCCTGATTATCCCAAGCTATAATAATCTGTTTATTGTGTACATTCTATATGTTCAGAGGGAATATAACACCATGATGGGAAGACCTGTGTCTTTGTTATTGTGTATTTCAGCCACACACATAGAAGCCTCAGTGCTGCGATGCTCAGAGGGGACAGTGAGGATTAAGAATATTTGCAGGTGTCCAAACTTTTTTTTTTTTTTTTTTTTTGCGGTACGCGTGCCTCTCACCGTTGTGGCCTCTCCCATTGCGGAGCACAGGCTCCGGAGGCGCAGGCTCAGCGGCCATGGCTCACGGGCCCAGCCGCTCTGCGGCATGTGGGATCTTCCCGGACCGCGGCAGACTCTCAACCACTGCGCCACCAGGGAAGCCCACTGAGTGCATTCTTAGTGGGAAGAGGTGGCTCTAAAATCAATGTGCATTCAGCAAAATGTTTCATGGGTTTTCTTCATTATTAGTAAATGCCTTCTTCCTTCCTTTACAAATGAGAATGCCATAAGCAAAACTCCCACATGGTTCCTTAATTAGTTGGAAAGATTTCCAATTCGGCTATACTATATACTTTTGCTTCCCAGGAGCTGAACTTTACATACTCTGGTATGTTAAACTGGTAGTACTGCCAAACATTCTCAGGCCAGGGCAACCCTCAGACTGGGAATATCTGCGAGATTTTCTCATAGAAAAATAGCAGTGCCATAACCCTTGGGTTAGCTTCATGTGGCCACTTGAGCTGCTAACAAATTGGGCTCCTGGCAGAATAATGTGATCAGCTGGGAGAAGTGTTAGTACATTAACTGAGTACTGTTATAGGGATAGGTACAAGTAAAGATAGAGAGCTTGAGGCTGTTAATTTAACCAAGGAGAAAAACAGAATTTTGCCTATTGTAAATCTCTTTTACTAATGATTTTCAATTTTTGTATTTTAATATATCCCAGTGGTATCCCTTTCACTCGGTGATACTTTCCGTACCAAAACTCAGTGGTATATGCTGAAATTTCCTGCATCTTTGTTGTGGGTATTCATGGTTTCAGGACTGTATGAGTTGCTAAAGATTTGTCCACACCAATCCTTCTTTAGTTCTTAGCAGTTTACATTTATCATTGACAGCACATCTGATACCTGTTTCTAATGGCTCTAAAGTAGAGTTGTATTTTCTACTATTTTCTTTTATTGGTTGATGTATGGATATAATTTTTTAGAAATGCTTGAATTTTCATTTGAACGTCCTCCTTGAAGTTCTTTTTCAAGTGTTTTGCTGTATTGTATTTGTGTCCCTTATATGTCATAAGACATAAATACACTATTAAGCACTTTTACAGGGCAAAGCTTGTCACCAGGGATCCACTAATCTGACAAAAACCCGCAATGGACAAGAATCACTTCATGTACTTGAATTTGTTTAGTTAGATCACTGGGATCCATTGGAAATGGACCTTGAAGAATGTAGAGGAAATCAACAGGCAGAGATGATCACCACTGGAGAAATGCCCCAGAAAAGAGCCCTAATTGTGAGAAGATTCTTGGCTGACAGGAACAAAATGTGCAAAGGCCCAGAGGTGGCCATGTGTGGGGAATATTGAATTGTCTAGTTTGAGTGAAGTGAAAACTACCTTGCTGGGCAAAGTGTGAAATTAGTTTAGCTTA